>NC_133114.1:19781573-20081573 GCF_022965805.1 Primulina eburnea | reverse complement strand
TGACACAGTTTGGGAGAATGAGCATAACTCTCGCATACGATATCCAAATTGAGTGAGGTCGGTGGCAAATGAACTAAGACATAGAGCTACAACTTTAATATTTACCACTTTTACACATTCGAAGCCTAAAATAGCGTTTCGGTCCGAGCAAGGCGCGCACCCACGCAGAACTGCGCGCGTGGGCAGAACTATGAGCGCATATGCGCGAATACTTCTGGAAAACATGATATAAGGGTGATAAGGATGAATTTTCAATACATATCCTTCCTTATTGCTCTGAAATTCGAGAGAAAAGTTGGGAATTTGATTTCTTTCGTACGAAATCACCTCGAAACGTTGTCCAAACTTGGAACAAATAATATATCCGGAATCCTCGCGTCGAGAGCTTCCTTTTGAGGTAAGTTTCTTTTAGTTTCAGCAGCTTTAAATATGAAAGTGCTGGAATAGCATGTAGTTGAAGTTGAATTTCTGATATGTAGTAGAATAATCGACAAGAAACTCATATTCGAAGTCGGAATTGAATTATGATATGATTTGGATTTGATATGAATTTTTGAAGTTTCAAATGATATTTGAAACTCATATTAATGATTTTGGAGTATGTTATTGATTGGAATGAATATGCTATTGATGTAGATAAAGTGTAATATCGATATCTTCAGGCTACATCAACATGAAACGAAGAATTGAGGTATGTTGCGACCGGGTAACATACAACATGTATCTGTATTATATGATTGGATTGGAATACGTGTCTATATGCCTATTTGTTGATTTGATGTGGCATACATGACATTATGATTTGAATATCGATGTATAAAATAAATGTTTTGTTAACACACATCATTTTATGCATACATCGATACATGACATGCGCGTTGAGATATGATCCTTGGATACCTTGATATGATTGGATTGGATTCCGGGGTTTGTGAACACAATCGCTATGCAGGTATTATATGACCAGTAAAACATAGACAATTGTGGCCCCATATGATTGGATATGAGATGTGAGATTTGATGGCGCTTTGCCGACACTATCATACGTGTATTCCCATATCGGCCGGTGTGCCAGCTCGAGCATTGATTTGATTTGATAGCGATTCGATTGATTCTGACATGTGCTCAGTGGATGAGCATTTGACCTGATACCTCCACGACATACATGCATTGCATACCATATATCATTGTTTAGATATCTGTGGTATATATGATTGGTTGTTCCATACGGAGCTTTGCTCACCCCCAAGAGGGGCTGTTGTTGTCTTTGTGTGTGGACAATGGCAGGTACTCCAGGATATCAGGAGACCGGAGAGGGTACTTCTGGTGGGAGCCACAGCTTGGGCTGAGGTTTATGTTTATGTCTTGTTCCCAGTATATATGTATATGTATCTATATACCGGGGCATGTCCCGAGGATATGAGATGTTTGTATGTGATTGGTTGTGATTACGTGTGGGCATGATTATGACGTGAGATGAGATAATATTTTTAGTATTAAAATAAAATGACTTGGGCTCATTGTAAAGAAAATTTAAAGTCGATTTCCGCTGTGATTAATTAACCCTAATCAGATTGCATTGTAATAACGATTAGGAGCTAAGGGCCCCAATATAGAAATCCTCCTGGTTTCTTTCTTTCTGCTTTCACCTGCTGGCAATTTAGACATTTTGATACAAACTCAACAATATCAGCTTTCATCTGTTTCCACCAAAACTGTCTTTTCAAATCATTATACATTTTTCTGCCACCAGGATGAATACTGAATCGACTATGGTGTGCTTCTGACAAAATCTGCCGTTTCAACTCTGAAACATTCGGCACAACCAGACAATCATTCACATATATTACACTATCCCGTACCTGATACTCAGATCGATGCCCTTCTCTAACCATCGAAATCGAGTTCTGAACATTCTGATCACTTTTCTGAGCTGCTTTAACTCTTAAAATCAGCTCTGGTTCAACTTGAACAGCATATAATCTCATCGGTCTGTAATCTGTCTCAAATACAAATGCAGACAAACAGCAGTCTTCAATCATATTCGAAACGCCGATTGTCGATAAGGATAAAGAGCATACCTTCCGACTCAGTGCGTCCGCTGCTGCATTGGATTTCCCTGGATAGTATTTGATTTCACAATCAAAGTCTTTAAGCAGGTCAAGCCATCTTCGTTGTCTCATATTCAACTCTGATTGTGAAAATAGATATTTCAAGCTCTTATGATCAGAATAAATTTCAAACTTCTCAACATAAAGATAGTGTCGCCATATCTTTAATGCAAAGACAATGGCTACCAATTCAAGATCATGAATTGGATAACGGGTCTCATGTGGCTTAAGCTGTCTTGAGGCATAAGCAATGACATGCCCTCTCTGCATCAGAACACAACCCAATCCTCGGTGAGATGCATCACAATAAACCACAAAATCACCAGTACCTAACGGGATAGTCAACACCGGAGCACTGGTCAATCTTTTCGTTAATTCAAGAAAGCTGGTCTCACATTCTTCAGACCAAACAAATGGAGCATTCTTCTGAGTCAACTGCGTAATCGGTTTAGCAATACTCGAGAAATCTTTAATAAATCGTCGATAATGTCCTGCCAAACCTATAAAGCTGCGTATCTCTGGCACAGATGTCAGTCTCGGCCAAGAAATCACCGCCTCCTTTACTGGGATCAACAAATATACCATCTCCGGATATAATGTGACCCAAAAATACAACATGTCTCAACCAAAACTCGCATTTCGACAGTTTAGCACATAATTTCTCAACCCTCAGAATTCGCAACATAGTTCTTAAATGAAAAGCATGCTCATTCATATTCTTTGAATAAATCAAAATATCATCAATGAATATAATCACAAACTCATCGAGATATTTCTTGAAGACACGGTTCATTAATCCCATAAATACAGCTGGAGCATTCGTCAAACCAAATGGCATGACAATAAAATCATAATGTCCATACCTGGTTCTGAACCTTTTTTTTAAGATATCAGAATCTCTGACTCTCAGCTGATGATATCCAGATCTCAAATCGATCTTGGAATATACAGAAGAACCCTGCAACTGATCAAACAAATCATCAATACGAGGCAAAGGGTATTTGTTCTTTACCATTGCCTTGTTCAGTTGCCGGTAATCAATACATAATCTCATAGAACTGTCCTTCTTTCTCAAAAATAATACTGGAGCACCCCAAGGAGAAACACTCGGTCTAATGTATCCCTTGGCCAGCAAATCTTCTAACTGATCTTTCAATTCTTTCCACTCAATCGGTGCCATTCTGTACGGAGCTCTAGAAATCGAGACTGTACCAGGCATCAATTCAATGCTGAAGTCAATCTCTCGGATCGGAGGCAATCCTGGATACTCATCCGGGAAGACATCGGCAAACTCACACACCACTGGAAGATCTGCCAATGATGGACTCGATTTCAGTAAATCAACTGAATAGGCAAGGAATCCATCTGCTCCTTTCTGTAACAATCGAGTCATAGACAATACGGATATCAAAGGAATTCTCGATCTAGAACCCTCAGCGTAAAATTTCACTCACCAGCCATATCTGGTCTAAATCTCACAATCTTGTGAAAACAATCAACAGTCGCTCTGTACTTGGTCAACATATCAATCCCGATAATACAGTCAAAATCAGACAATCCCAGTACTATGCAATCTAACTCAATCTCATGCCCGTCATACTGTAGTATGAAATGTTTTACAGAATTCACTGATATTAAACCTGTACCTAACGGAGAAGAGACAGACACTACAGACGATAATAACTCAATAGGCAATGCATGACTCAATGAAAATTTCTCAAAAATAAATGTATGAGAAGCACCTGTATCAATCAACACATAAGCAAGGTAACCAAAAATAAAACAGTTACCTGCAACAACATCATCTGGTGCCTCCTGAGCCTGCTCCTCTGTCAAAGCAAATATTCTGGCCTGCTGTCTAGGAGGCTGGCTCACTTTCTGGCTACCTCCGGGCCTCTGCTGTGACTGAGCTGGGGCTGGCTGAAATGAATGAACAGAAGCAGATCGTATATCAGTCTGTGCCGCTGATCCAGATGATTCGGCTCCCTGAGATCTTTGGGAACCTCACCGTGGACACACCCTAGCAAAGTGTCCCGGTTGTTTGCAAACGTTGCAACTACCAGTCACTCCCTGGCATTGCTCGGTCGGATGTCTCCCTCCACAAGTTCTGCAGTAAGGTCCAGTATAACTCTGTTTGGAACCACTGGAGCTAGAAGAACTGCTACCTGATTTCTTGAACTGCTTTCCTCGGGCTTTCAAGAAATATCTCTTTCCACTTCTGCTGCTACCACCTTCAAATCTGGAAGGAGGTTGCTGTGGCCTCGGTGCTGGAGGAACATACGAAGCTTCTTTCTGTCTTATCAAACCAGCTTCTGCTCCTTTGGCTCGGTTCAGTGCATCAGTGAAATTATTCGGTCGCCTTGTTCTCACCAATGTAAAATCTCGGGATTTAAACCATTTATGAACTGATCAGCAATCGCTTCCTCATTCTCGGCCACGTGTGGAGCAAATCTCAACAGGGTAGAGAACTTGGTCACATACTCTTTAACGTTCAACTGCCCCTGTCTCAGATTGGAAAATTCTGCCCCATTGTCTTTCCTGTACGACACTGGGAAGAATCTCTGATAAAACTCAGTTCTAAATCATTCCAGGTAATAGTCGTACCTCGGTGCTCCAATGCTCTCTTCGTCGTAATCCACCAGTTCTTAGCAACATCATGCAACTGGTGCCCTATCAGCTTCACTCTCCGCTCATCTGTATAATCTAAAGACTCAAACATCATTTCTATGTCATCTAACCAGCTCTCACAGTCCACAGAAGTCTCTGTTCCTTTCAGGGTTGGCGGTTTAAATGACTGAAATCTTTTCAACAGTGTTTCCATTGGTGTCGCGGTAACATCCATTTGAGGATTCGAAGTACTACCCTGTTCTGGTACTCTTCTCGGAAGAATATATGATAATCAAATGGATTAGTAACAAATACCACAATTCTATCTCAGTCCTCCTCCGATCATCTTACTGCTGATCTAGAATCGGTGCTGATCCATTCTCAATAAAACATCTTACTATATCAAATCAGATAAGCAAGTAACATGTATTAAAGCAGTAAGACATGCCAGCAATCAAAAGCAAGGAAAGAAAACCTCAATCTACCCCGCTCACTAGCTTCAATCTCAATCTAAAGAATCTATCGCTCTGATACCACCTGTTGTGGGGACCCGGATGCTAATCATCTTTTTAATCATTATTGGGATAATTGGATCAATGTAAATAATCTAGGTCTAATTTTTTTAAAAAAATATAGTGCGGAACGTAATGGAATCAATCTTATATACATATCAGTATAAAAGTATAAATCTTGTACAACATACATTCATCTAAATCTAAGGTTCAACAACTAATTATCAAGTGTTCAACCCTATTTACATCGAAGTCCGTAGTCTCCACTCTAATCACGATCTCTCCTCATCTTCTTGACCCTGATCCTGTCCCACCTGTTGCCATGCACACATACAAACACGACAACAGTCAGATAACTCCGGTGAGATATATATCCCAGTATAAACAATGTAAACATCCAGTCATATAAAAGAATATATAAAAGCATGAAACACATATCAATAACAAGTATCAAATCTGAAACACATATATCAAAACAAACTCTGAATCACACTCTGTAACTCCTAAACTCTGACTCAACTCATCCTACTCTAGGGATCCCGATTTGAATAAGAACGCAAAGTTCTCCCATCTACTTTACCCCAGCTAGATGGGTGGTACGTTCTTAGTCCCAGAATTTGGCGGTGTATATTGAAGATCTGAAATTGGAGGCGGTCTTCTCCTCAGTCTATCAATATATATATATATATCCAAAACTCTAGTGACTTGGCGGTTCTGACATGAAGGTTTTGTCAAAGACTAGGCGGTTCTGCCCAATTATAACTCATGCTTTGCTATAATCAATAGATTAAGCATATCAATATTAAACATTGCAAATATCAAATGCAATAATCATTCAGTATTTGATTTTGAGAAACTCAAGTCAAATCTAACTCGAGTTGTGCAATCCCGAATCAACATTTATTTATACCTTTCTTTCTGTCTTTCTGAATCTTTCGAAGTCTCGAACGCAAAGTCTATCAATACTCAGTCTGGCAATGACAATAACGAGGAATACAATATCAATATCCCAATCAATCGCTACTGGATTTTATCATAACTAAATCACATTCTGTTTCAATGGCATAACTGCCCAATTTCAATATACCCAGCAGTACAAATCGATACATATCAATTCCTGCAACTCATGATCAATAACGATACACATATGATATCATGTCTCAACCCAATCAATTCTGAAATTCATAACAATTCCATAATCAGTCTGTTTTTCAATCTGTCTTTGATTCTACGATGTCTAACATGTCAAGAACATCATATATGAATCATATTCGATTCTGACAACATCATAATTTCAAGACATGACAAAACGTAACAAAACTTACGTCCAGTTGTAGTCTGTAACGAGAGGATCATTATACCGAAGTCGGATTCAAAATCAGACGGACGAATCGCAATATACAGGCGTAAGGATTTTCACAACTTTTCAGAAGCCTTTTATCGTTTCTTTTGTTTCTGATTTCTGAAGGAAGATATGTATATATATATATATATATATATACACCCCGTGCATGTCCAAGCCATGTGGCTGAATCTTTGTGCTGCAAGTCTCGCGCATATGCGCGACCTGTCTCGGCGCATATGCGCGAGACAATATGTCTTTGTTCATTTTCCCTAACTCTCAGGTACCCTCGCGCATGTGCGCCCATACACGTCGCACATATGCACGAGGTGTTCTGCTTATTCCGCGCATATGCACCAGGTCTAGTCGCGCATATGCGCGAGGCTCATTCCTCGCACAACATTCCAGCTTCTTTCTGCTTCCCCGGTCTGATCAGTTCTGTCTATAATCACATCAATTAATCAACAAATCATTTTAGATTAACAACACATCAAATCTCGGGCATTACAACCATTATGAGTATTGTATAAGAAAAGTAAAGTACAATAAGTTAGACATCCATTTCTAGCATGAGGAGTTATGAGAAAGGTCAAAATTCGAGGTCATAGTAGAATAGAACTAAGTCACCATAAGTCGTTTTAAGTTGCGATTCGCAAACGAGGATTTCAGTAGGCAAAATGATTAGGATTGAGGAGACATAAGGACAGTTTAACACTTGCTTTATCAGAGTAGCGCAGCGGAAGCGTGGATTATTGAGATATTAGAATTAAAAGTCTAAATTTTTTATTATCGAGGAAAAACGAATTTCAGGGAAGAAATTCAATTTCAGGGGATAGATTGTAACGTCCTAAAAAATTGAAGGTCCACGTGAATCACATACATGCAAGTTATTAAATTTCTTTTGTATACTATTAAATTATTTTAAAGCATTAAATGCATGTTTATTTTATTAGTTTGTGTTTAATTATTTTATGCATAATTTTTGCATGATAGTGTTTAATAATGAAATTTTAACAGTTCATGCATTAGGGTTTCTTGGTGCATTTACGCTAGAACGAGAATCGGAGACCGGAGAATTTTCAAGAAAATTATTTTATTTCACGATTAATTTTTATTAAATAATATAAGGTGTTTTAAGGGCATTTTTCAAAAATGGTATTTTATTAGGTATTTTTACCCGCGTGATTTTTATTTTTATCGATACGCAAATTTTATCGAATTAGAGGACTTTTTAAGGGTTCGGCTAATATTTTTAAAATCTATCCAACACGAAATATTTTTCGGGAGTGCGTTTGGATTTAATGAGCCTATTTTTAAGCTTGTTAGGCTTAAAACCTTTTTAAACCTTTAATTATCAAAAATAGGCCCATTAATTGGTTGTTAGCTATTTAAATATTGCCTAATTATCATCTTAACCTAAACCTAAACAATTTCCACAGCCGACATCCTCCTCCTATCAGCAACCTCCTCGTGATTTGCTGCAACTAAGCTTTCGGTGACACATTTCTCCTTCAAGCAAAGAACACATCCCTTCGGCCGTGTCCCTCAATCAATTGTCCAAGATTTTTCCACCAAGGCAGGAATTGTATCATTATTTCTACATCATTCATGTCTTTTACTGCTGTGTGTATGCATTTGTATGAGATTTTTCGATTTAGCCTTGTACATGAAGAATTTTCGGTTTTTTACGTGTGTTCTTGCATTCCATGCTTTGCTACTCACGTTTTCTTGTTTGTTGTTGCAAAAGGGGGCTGCTATGAGGTGTGGCTGAAGGTTTAGGGATGAAATTATTGCTGTAAGTAGGCTGGAGTCCTTGGAGCGCAGGTTTTAGTGAGAGCCGAGATGAGTTCTTGGGTGTGTTGGCTTGTCGGTAAGGAGATCGAAGGATTTACAAGGCCCGGCGGTGCAAGGGCCTGACCGAGCCATGGACCAGACCCTGGTGGGTCTGAACCACAGCCTAGGAGGGCTCAACCATTGCTGGGACGATTCATGAAGTCGATCGAGCTTGGGGGTAGCAAGTTGGTCGCAAGGTGATAGCTTTGGGGTGGCTGTGAGTAGGCGAACTATTCTGAGTGCATGGGAGGGTATCCGTGGGTCCTTTGGGTCCAGTAGGGTCCTAGAGTGGCCGTAGTGTGGTCGAGTCATGGCTGGTCATAGGTGGTGCGGTCTAGGTTGGTGAATAGCTCGAGTGGGTGCACAAGCTTTAAGTTGGGTTACTTGCTGGATTTTTCCAGCAGCTTTTCCAGGAGGGTTTTGGTGTTTTAGAGCTCGGTTTTAGGGTTGTTAGGACCTTTTAAGTGTTTTTAAGGTGTGATAAAAAGTTGGAAAAATTTGATTAAGTTTCGATTTAATTCGGGTTAAAACTGGGATTCCGGTCTAAGTTTTAAACCAATTTGGTTAAGTCATGAAATGGGCTCGAGTTTACGTCTAGGAATGATTTTAAATATATTTTGGGACATTTTTAGGAGTTTAGTAAGCTTCAGAACAAAATAATGAGTTTTGGATTTATCCGTGATTTAATCGCCGCACGAAACATTAATTAAAGAATTAATTGAAACGCCTAGATTTAAGCTTAATAAAATTATGGAAAATTATATTTAAGCTCAAATAATTATTAGAAGCCTTACTTTTTTAATTTGGGAATGTTATGCTAATGTTTGGTTTAATTCGGGATTAAAGCGCATTAATATGTTATATTTAAAGATTAATTTAAAATTCATCGATTTAAGCCAATAAAAATATGGGAAAATTCTAATAGGCTTAAATAATTATTTGGGACATGTTAGAGTCAATGAAATTAAGAAAATGTCAAAAACATGGAATTAGAGGTCAAGGGGTTAAACGGAAATTTTTGGGTTTCGAGGGCAAAATGGTCATTTTGCACCCGGGGTGAGAATTTGGTCAAAGCAGCGCCCTGAACACGAATTTATCATGTTTTTAAATGTTTATGCATCACGTATATGAATTTTATGAAATTATGATAAATACGGTGCATGCTTGGTTTTAAGGAAAAAGTTACGTACATGCATGTTTTTATTAAGTGGTGAATATGATTATGTTTTTGAAGGATGAGAGTTGGTTGTGACTAATACGATGATATGATTGGAGATATCGTGAGGGAAAAGGCCCCAGAGGCAGCCCGTTTACGGGAGAAGGCCCCAGAGGGAGCCCGACGATCGTATTTCCATTGACAAGATATGATGATATGATAGGCCCGAACTCAGTTGACGGGTGAGAGTGTCGCTGATGTCCCCCGCCGCCCGGTACCACGGTTACACGTAGATGAATCCATCGAATGACATGATGATACGAAAGTCACAGCTAATTAACGGAATTCAAATTAAGATTTTTACACGTATATGCTGATACGATGATACATGCTATTACCATGTTTTGACAGGTTATGTTTACGCATACGATATGATAACATGATGAGACATGTTTTGACACGTTTCAATTTTACACTACACGCTTATGTTGATGTTTTTAAGCTCATGAAATGTATGTTCATAATGCTATTTTTCACTGATGTGTGCTACGTATATGTACTTGTTATTACAGGTATAGGTGTGTTGAGTCTTTAGACTCACTAGGCGTGTGTGACGCAAGTGAGCATTTCGATCAGGGGATCGGAGGTGCCGAAGACTGAGCAGGCATGTGGGATGTGCGCTGACACGACCCGAGGACCATTATTTTCCCGCATATTGATTCATGTGTTTTGAGAGAGTTACACATTTTTTTATGTTGATGATATTACGATTTTTACACGTTTACGTTTACGTTGATTTTGGATGACTTGAATTATTTTTAAACTGCGTTATTCTTGTTGGCAAATAAATATGATTATTTTAAATGTTATTTTATAATTGCGAGCTTTAAAAAAAAAATAATTCCGCACTATTAAATGAGTACACATTTCAGGTTATACATAAAAATATTGGATTTTTATACTTGCATCTCAGTTTCTTTGACATGGATGAAGGGCTGCCAGGTTTGTCAGTTAGGGGATGATCTACAGGAGGTTTAGAGAAGGTTTAGGTGAAGACACCAGGTCTGGAACGAGTCATGACAGGGGACCGATCGGATTTCTTGGTTTTGGGCTCGGTTGGACTAAATCGAGTGATGGGATGCTACTGCAGTGAAAGGGATGTTCCAGGCCTTGGATCAGACCCTGGTGGGTCTGAGACATGCTTCGAGAATTCAGTTTACGTGGTTTCATTAGGCACTTACCCCTGAGGGGGTGTCTAATGTTTTTTCACCGGGAGAACTAATTGGGTTGTTGCGAGCGGAACGAATGGGGCGCGCGCTGGAAGACCGATTCTAGCACAAGATTTAAAGAACATTCATTGAATGATAAATAACTACAAGTGACGTGGCCTAGGATGGCTCGAGTACAGCTGGTCATGGTCTAGGTGCAGATCGAAGGAGCTATGGTTAGATGTGTTCGATTTTGGCTCTTTCGGGTGAACTTTGCTCATCCATGTGCATGGGGATGGGGATCAGGGTTTTAAAAATCTACGAGGGTTCAGTCAAGTACTAGGAGTGGATGGTTTGAGTTCAGGATCTTAATTAGGGTTTCAGCCCTTTGAGTACAGAAAATTCCATCAACTTCAAGGTGCATTTCGAGGGTCTTAAGAGGTCTGGATTAGGTTGTTTAAGGGCTGGTCATGTGTGGGGACCCGGACGCTAATTCATTCCTTAATCGTATTTAGGAATAAATAATCAAGTATAATAAACAGGGTCTAAATTTTTTTCTTTTAAAAAGCAAATCGGAAACATAATGTAATTAAATTCAAATTACATATTAAACATAACATACAATTATTGTATGATCTACAATAATCCGACTAGGTTCAACTATACGTCAGTGCTGAACCCTAAGTTGCTTCAAAGTCCGGATCTCCACGCTATCTAGTCCAGCCTCGTTCTCTTCACGACCCTGATTCTAGCCCACCTGTTGCCATGCACACATACAAACAAGACAACAGCCGGATAACTCCGGTGAGATATAAATATCCCAGTATAAATCATGTATACATGCAATCATATAAATCATATAAGAGCATATAACAAAAATCATATCCTATATCAACATCATGATATAAATCAATAACAAGAATAAATCATATTCTAAACATGTACCCTAATCCGGAACATAATTCAATATCTAGAATAAATCCTATTCTAGGCATGTACCAATATCAGGAACATAAATCAATATCAAGAATAATTCCTATTCTAAACATGTACCAATATCAGGAACCTAAATCAATATCAAGAATAATTCCTATTTTAAACATGTACCAATATCAGGAACATAAATCAATATCAAGAATGATTTCTATTCTAAATATGTACCAATATCAGGAACATAAATCAATATCAAGAATGATTTCTATTCTAAATATGTACCAATATCAGGAACATAAAAGAACATGAACCATATTCAGGAACATAAATCAGTATTAATCCATACCATAAGATATAACTGTCACTCAATCCAGTGACTCTACTTTTTAGACTAGACTCAATCCTAGTCTAGGGATCCCGGTTTCCAGATGTGGTATTCCTATATCGAATTCCGTAAAGGAGGGAACCATAATCTCTATTACTCGATATAACCAGTGCCCTGGTATTCCTATATCGAATTCCGTAATAGAAGAATTCCAATACCCTTTACTCGATATAACCAAATATGGTGTTCCTATATCGAATTCCGTAATGGATTCCATTACTCGATATAACCAAACATCCAGTGTCCTGACCTAACCGTCATGGACTGTAGCTCTATCGCCAATATCCTATCTTGAGACATCGTGCAATGTGCCGTGGCGATACCACCACTATCCGGCACTTCTGTCACAAGATAACTCGTCTAATACCTGTCATCTAATATCAAGAGAATAAGTACATCAATCAACTTAATGCAAATATCAATGCAATAAGGTAAAGTATGTGATTTAGGGGAACTCGAGTCAAACCTCCCTCGAGTTGTGCAATCCCAACTCAACATTAATTTATACCTTTATCTTCTCGCTCAGAAGAAGAAGAAGTCCCGACTCTATCTCGGTCCATTCTCAATTTGGAAATGACAATATAAAACAGGCACAATATCAATATCAGTTCTGAACTCAAGACTGTCTCTTTAAATCTGAAACGATATATCGAGAATCATAATATCAATATTCCATTCTCAATTCAACTCTGAATCTGATTAATCTGAATTAACTCAAATCAGCGGCATAACGACACAATCTCAGTATTCCCGTCAATACCATATCACCAGATATTAATTACAAATCATAACCCATATTCGATATGATTTGTAATCAGTCTATAATCCAAATCTATTCAATTTCAATTAATATAATCTGAAAAATCATAACAATTCCAGAATAAATCTGTTTCCCGATCTGACTTCGGTTCTACGATGTCTAACATGTCAAGAACATCATATATGAATTATATCAAATTCCTACAACATCATCTTTTCAAATGATATTAAAACTCAATGAAACTTACATCCTTTGGAAGCTTTTGCCAAGAAAAGCACGGAACTAGGCTCAGATCAAAAATCAGACGGCTAGATCTTGCATAATAAATTTTTGAAATGAAAAAGAGCTTGAGGGAAAAGCTCTCGGTTGCCTTGCTGCTGAATTTCTGAATTGTGTAATGAAATGGGAAAGAATCACACGTACAAGTCAAATTGCATGGCTAGAGACATGTGTCAACTTTTCCATAATTGCACTTTAGTCCCTCAACTTTTCACTATTTGCAAATTGGTCCCCGCTCAATCTTTTTAATTCAATTCAATCCTAAATAATTGCAAACATCTTGTAATATAATTCAACACTCCATAATTCTCTAATTCAATAATCTCGGTTTAAAATAATATCATTTCTATAATCTCGGACCTTACATCATGTGTGGTTAAGTTATGGTTTAAGTTTGGGAAAGTTTCGGTTTGATGCGGGTGAAAACCGGGACTCCAGTCCAAGTTTTTAAACGAATTATAGAATTTAATGCATGAGCTCGAGTTTACGTATAAGAAATTATTATAAGTATAATTTAAGGTGTTTTAATAAGTTTGGATGGACTCGGGTGGAAATTTTAAGGTTCAGGGATAAAATAGACAAACTAGGGTTTCAGGGGCAAAATGATCATTTTGCACTTGAATCGAGTTAGCAGTCTTAGCAGTGCCCTGAAAATTGAAAATACATGTTTAAATGTTTTCAATTGAATATGGAATTTTTATGAAAATACTGAAAATACGTTGAATGCTTGTTTTCAAGAAAATAAATTATATATATGCATGAAATTTTATTAAGTGATGAATATGATGACATTTTGAAGGAGATGACTTTGTTGTGACTAATACGAACACGAAACATGTAAGTCCAAGGCTCAGTGGAAGGGTGAGAGTGTCGCTGATGTCCCCATCTCCTGGTATTATGGTTATGCGTAGATGGATCTATCGAACAACAACTAATATGAAAGACACAACTAATGATCTGAATTCAATAAAAGAAAAGAGAATACATTTATGATGATATGGTTTGAATATGTTTATGTTTATGGATATGGAAAAGTTTTAGAAATATCATTAAAGTTATTTTAATTAAAGTACGTTTCACTGTTGCTTGATATGTATATGTACTTTGTTATAACGGTTCAGGTGTATTGATTCTTTATACTCACTAGGTGTGATTGATATAGGTGATCATGTTGATGAGGAGACTGGAGGTTCTCAGGGCTGAGTGGACTAAGTTTGTGGCGCACTGGAAGCCCGAAGACCTTGCGTTTCTTCTGCATTTTATGATTTTATTAGGGATATGGTTAAAACAATATTTCAAAATGTTTCTGATTTTTTTTTTATGCTTTGAGGTTTGGCAGGGTCTTAGTATTATGTTGTTGTTCTACATTAAACAGTAAATGTTTCTGTTTGTCACCCTTTTTATTTTTGTGAACCGCAGTTATTTTATTCAGTATCTCGATTGTTTGCTAAAACGAGTGGGACGAATATATATATATGTATATTTCGGCCAAGGCTTATACTTTAAAAAAATTCATTTGTATTTTAACAGTAGACGTTTCATTAAGTGTCTGAGTTCACGAAATAGGCAACTGTCAAAAATGAATGAGTGGGAAAAAACTTTCCTTAGCAATTTTCGATTTTCATTATATTAACGAGATTTGTACCATTTTCACATCGACGTTGTCTGGTCGTTGATCGAGATTATAATGAAACCCTAATTAATTAATTTAGAATTTATTAATTAAATAATAGTTAGTAGTAATTGACTAATAAGTCAAAATTATCAAGGAACGTGCATTCTATATGGTCTAGAATACTTGAGTTGATAATTAAATATTTATTTTAACGTGTACTGTTTTATTCAAAAGTTGAAAAAGATATACATAGAGATTTGATATTGATAAAATACGTGATAAAGAAAGAGTCCTAATATCATGATTGTTCATTCATTGAGAAATAATAAATATAGGTTATCAGTAATTGATAACATACACAACAACGTAACTCAAGAGATGTTGTCATGACTTTTTTCTCTCGGTCACAAAAGAAAAAAAAATCGGCCTTCTTCTCCATAGATGAAGTCTCAACTGACCGCCACCACAACAACCATCACGCGCGGCCGCCAAGCCGCCTTCTTCCAACGATCTACTCTTAACACATAATTTACAAGAAAGACTATATATACTAATCTCGGACTAGTTTGGTGCAAGGGTTTTTCAACACCAAGGTAATTAAACTTTAAACACCCAATGTATATGGTTTGAATTATACCACGAAAAAGAAATAATTGATCTTCAAAATAAAATTTATTGAAAATTTTTAAACTTTTGTTGCATATTGAGTGCGAGAAAATGATACGCTATTAATTTTACCAGTGTACTCACGTAGTGTTATGTCAACACTAAAAGTATTCTAGGAAAAAAATGATTAAGATTGTAAAAACAAAAAAATCATTACATTAAAACTGAAATTTCAGAGTACTGGGCGGAAAACAAGATTAGGCCTGGTAGACAACCAAGTTTGTTGTTTCCCTTTTTATTGAATTTTTTTTATAAAATTGTAACGACGTAAATTCTGCGTAGGTGGCTAGAGTTTTCGCAGCTTGATAGGTGCACCAAATTGTGGTTTTACCGTGAAACCAGTGACACAAGGCGCATGCTGATATGTTGGCGAAAGCTCGAAAGAGAATGTGCGGAGTAGCATTGACATGAAAATTTTGGCCACCAAAAGAGCGAAATTCTGTCCGATGCATATTCGGGGTCCCCAACCGAACGGCACGAATGCGGCTTGGCCCTTGGTTGCTTTAGCCATGCCTTCGGCAAATCGTTCCGGCTTGAACTCACCTGCATCTTCGCCCCAAACTTCAGTATCTCGGTGCAATAGTAGAGTAGGTAGCATGATCGATGTGCCCTTTGGTATGCAGATTCCTCCTAGTGTTGTTTCTTCTTCTACTATTCTTGATAACTCGATGACTGGCGGGTATAAACGCAGCACCTCGTACAAAATCATTGTCACCTGCAACCAAATACACATTTAAAATCAGGTGGAGCACAAAAACTTAAATAATTTTTTTGAAAAAATATAATACTAAAATACATTTTTATTAATTGGTATGCTGACATCTCGATTTCTTTTCCACTTTTTTTTTTTTTTTTTTTTAAATGTCGTGCAGACATCTCGACGATCAGCATTACTGAAAAGAAATGGCTAATGGAACAAAGTTGTTGCTCTATGAACAAAATTTGGATTAATTGGTATACCAAAAGCCTCAATCTGTCAACCTACATGATGAATGTTATATTTTTCAGTTTATATGCATATATATATATATATATATATATATATATATATATATATATATATATATATATATATATATACACATGTGTGTGTGCGCGCCTGCATGCGTACAAAACCTCGATCGTACAAAACTTACATATTTCAGCTGAGACAAATCATCATAATGGAGTTCGTTTCTGTCGCCCATGACTTGAAAAACCTCTTCCCTAGCACGAGCTTGCCAGTCTGGGTGCATAGAAAGAACAACCATGGTCCAAGCAAGCAGATTTGAACTGCTTTCGAAAGATGCCAAGTAGAAGACCTTGGCTTGTCCTATTGTTTCATTTATTACACGACCATGGTTTCGTTTGTTCTTATTCTTGTGCAATTCCTCCAAGATTAGATCAAACAAGTCTGGATCTTCATTTACTCCATTTACATCTCGCTTTTCTCTCTTGTTAATCTCATCCATAACTGTGCATCGTATTTGTTCTTCGATTTCCTTGACTCTCCTGTTTTTCTTGGTAGGCCAGTACCTAAACAAGGATTTCCATAATCTCAGAGAATTTAAAATTTGATCGAATAATGAGATAAGATGCATGAAACTATAACAGTAATCTCTGCAACGGTTTCAGCCAACCATGGATGGTAATGGAAGTCGTATTATAACTCACCCTTCACCCGGAATACTGAAAGGTCTGGCAGGATTTGCAAGGACTGCGTACTCTTTGACAAGCTCAAAAATCTTGTCGGTTGCGCCATAGTTGGCCCTGAACAATGAACATCCCACGGATGAAGCAGTGAACTTTTCGATTTGAGCAGCCATATCGACCACGCCGGACCCATCGCTGGACATCATCTTCTCGCATTCATTAAGAATTTTCTCGCAGCATTGTTGAGTTGTAGGCACAATTTCCTGTACGTTGATGTAAAAGTAAGAGAGTGTTGTAAGAAACAATACATGGTTCTTTGGTCAACGACTGATTCATGCATGTTATCGTTTTGAGATCCATGCAAAGATCAAATGAAAAATTAACTGACCTTCAACTTGTTCACATTAAAAGCAGGCTTGAGCTGTTTCCTGGATTGGCTCCATTCTTCACCCTCGTATCGAAGAAGGCCTTTAACGAACTGCTTCACTATCGGATTAGATATATTAAAATTCTTCTGATAAGTTTGGTATTTATTCAGCACATCTTTCACCAATTCGACATCTGTCACGAATATATTTGGTCTCGGTCCCACCCACATGAAAGAATTCTTGCCTGAAATCGCAAAAAAATAAAAGATATATATATATATTGCGGGCATTAAGACTTAAACTTGACTACTTTAAAACAACCGAGAGACCAACTTGGATTACAATTTCATGATTTTTCCTAAATGGAAACGTACCGTATTTCTTTATCGTATTCGATATAAACGGAAAGACGCGAGGCACAATATCGTGGGTGAGAGGAAGAGGTTTGGAGTAGGCTATTTTGCCCATTTCAGAGATTTCTTTAGCATCTCCAAAAAGAATCTTGTAAGAATTTCCTTGGAATCCTAGTTTCCTAAGGATTTTCTCCATTTTCCTAGGTTTGAACCAAACCCAGTCCAAGAATCTCCATGCGAAAACTAGAACAGTGGACAGGAAAATATTTATCAAGATTGAACTCCACATGATTTTTTTTTTTGTTTTTATAAGTTTCTTTTTTTTTTCTTTTTTGTTTGCTGAATAGGAGGGATGGGAAAAATCACAAAGGGCACACCCCTATTTATAGAGCTCGCGACCATTGTGAATGCGTTTAAAATAATGGGGAAAACTAAAGGTAGGAATTCAATTTCACTACGCAATGTTGTCATCGATCTAATCAACAATCTTTTATGTACAATGTATCAGAACGCATGATATTCATGAATATTTTTTAAATTTTTGTTAAATAATTCGTTGTGGATCATTGAAAACTTCGTTTAAGGTTGAATTTGAATACTCTTTACATTCTATAGTACTCGTTCTATGATATTTTAATCTTTTTAAATCTGAAGAACATGTGTGATATCATTTAATAAAGTGAGAAGTAGTTTAAGTTAAACTAAAATAAATAAATTTTACAATAATGAAGCAAGTGTTGCATGCTAGCATATTTTATCATTTAAAGATATTAATTGTGAGATCATATCAAAATTAACATCTTTACATTATATAAAATGCTGAATGAAAGATTTTATTACAGATATGAAGGAATTTATTAATGTCATATGCTAAGAAATAATAGTTGACTGAGCTTAGCACATTAAACAAATAAAATAATAATAATAATAATAATCATAACAGCTGCTTGATCTCGATTACTTTACGCAATATACGAAAAAATTGTAATATCCAGATTGTTGGACGAAAATGGGTTGGAAACGTCTTATATTTTTAGAAAATAATTCGGATGGGTTCCCTCTATCGACTCCCAAAATAAATCGGATGCAATTAAAGAAACCTAATACATCACGACTTGATATTAATGTTGGAGTACAGTTTTCTCCCACCCAAGACACAGATGTCGCAGGAAGTGGTGAGGGCAAATAAGGGTAAGAGGGCCACTCGGATCGCATCGAAAAAATGTTTCTTTTTCTGGTTCCGAAACAATTTGGGCGAAATAGGGTTCTACCGAGAAACCACTCTATTAATAGAAGAAGATGCATGGTGGTTTTTCTACTACTAGAATAGTGCTTCAAGCTCATCAACATGTCAGACCACAACCAGGCAGGAACGCTGAATTGTACCCGAAACTCGTCCTATAAATAGATCTTATTGCACTTGACGCTTCGCAATAGTGTTCGGACAAAATCCCCTTTATTTGTCTCGGCACAATCGATTTCACTATTATTATTGATGAATAATTCATTTGTATTTATAGAGAGAGAAATCTATTTCAACCGATATGCCCTTAGAGAATGCCATACATAACATAGAAATCACACTCAGAAATGATTGATAATTAGTAAGATCAGCATGTGCGATAGCGAAATTGATTGCAACACATTAAATATTTACCTAAACCAATTGATCCTAGAGAAAATCCTATATTAGACACAAGACGTTGATCTCTAACTAGAAAAGTGATATAGGGGGATAGACTTTTTTATACCAACCAATTGTAAACCCGATCACTCAAAAGTAGCATTAGGTGAGGAAAATTCCAGAAATTTTTTATTCTAACTCATCCACCAAACAAAACCGGTGGTTTCTAAGTTCAGAAATTTTAGTTTGATACTAAAAAAGCTCCTTGGGCCTCATATAATTTAAAATATCCATATGGTGTTTATATCTGATTTATCTTTTTGAATTTATCATGATTTTATCAGTAATAATCATCCTTTTAAATATCTACGAACGAATCTTCATTCTTCTTCGATCATCAAAAAAGTCCACGATTAATTTTTGCACATGTGCAAAAGTTATGTTATTTCATCTAAACCTGTTGGAACATTTATATTTGGTGATTGAATAAGGTTGTTGATCCAAAGGATAATTACTAAATCTAACCTAACTAAATTCATTGAACAAAACTAAATTAAGAAACCTAAATGATTACAAAGTCAGCCTTATAAAACATAAGAAAGATACTAATAGACAAAGTGATTCTAGGTCGACTGATGAAGCTCAACTGATAGTCTATCTAGTTGATATGTCAGACCAAATCCATATATTCCCTGAAGAATCTGTATGATCAATAATTAAGGATCAGATCTCATGTGAAATATTGGATAAAGCTTTCCTTACTAACAGTTAGTGAACCTTAAACAAAATTTCATGTTTCGGAGCTGCCAAAATATGTAAAAAAGGACGAAAACATGGCAACAATGATATCTGAATTTTTAAATAGATATATTTTGAAAAGATTACTGTTGCAAATTAAAGCTATAACTTGACAACTAGGCTCTTCATAAGTTGAACTCATCATCAGCTGGTAGGGATTCGAAGGTCTTATATTGAACCACCTATCAGCTGGACAATCAATGGAACTGCTTTTTGAGATATTAGTTGGACTGGTTCAGTTTGGGCAAGCAGTTGACACTTTCAGTTTACGTTTCGATAGCTTCAGTTTTGGCTCGGGAACTGATAATTTCAAAGCCTGATCAGTTTATTTTTCTACGCACTTAGGTAAACTTGTAAAAACAAAATAACAAGTTTTGTTAACATAAAAATAAAAATTGTGAACATGAAATGTTACGACACTAGAACAAGACATATTTCCCAAAGAAGAATGCACAAGTTAGTTGGAAATGACATTTTTGACATGTCATATATAAACTCACTTGAAACATGTGAGTTATGTTTGAAATGAAAGATGACCAAAGGCCTTTTCCTAGGGAAAGTAGAGCGTACACATTATCTATTGGACTTGATCCATACAGATGTGTGTGATCCGCTAAGTGTTAGCACGAGATATGAGAAATCTTACTTCATTACCTTTACTGATAACTTCTCAAGGTATGTGTATTTGTATTTAATGAGATACAAGTATTACTATTTTGAAACGTTCAAAGAATTCAGAGCTTAAGTAAAAAAAAAACAATTATGAATAGTATTAAAACGATTTGATCTGATTGAGGTAGAAGTATTGAATTCAAAACTACCTTAAGAAGAATAAAATTCTCTTGCAGTGAACCCCACCTACCAGACTCCAGTTGAATGGTGTGTGAGGACGTCGTGATTGGCCATTGATGAAATTGTTCGGTCTATGTTAAGATTCACTGAATTGTCGTCATCTTTTTGGGATTTGTTCTTGAGAATACAACAATGTTGTCGAACCAAGTCCATACAAAGGCTGTGGCTAAAACTCACTACGAGAAATAGATGGGAATGCCTCCTAAATATTCTTTCTTAAGAATATGGAGATGTCATGATTATGTGAAGTAGATAGTGGTAGAAAAATTGGATAGTAGAGCCAATTTGTCCTATTTTGTGGGATATCCAAAGAATTCTGCTGGATACTATTTCTAGGATTCAAAATAAACAAAAGTATGAAGGCTCGAAAATTCGTGTTTGGAAATTTGCGGAAAAATTAAAAATTTTCTTTTAAAATGTCTCATTCATAAGTTAAACTTATAAATAAAGTTTAATATTCAAAATGACAGCGGAAGAATTTAATATTTCAACATAACCGTTTAAAAATAATCCAACAACAGATAAAAATGTTTGATCATAAAATAATAAATGCTGAAAAATGAGGTCCTCGGGTCCCACTACTGCCGACCCAAGCTAGCTCACTGGTCCCCGCCCTCGGTCCCGTCATTGTCAGTACCTACAACAATCAATTCTAGTGAGTCTAAAGACTCAGCATGCATATATGGTAAATAACAAGTAAATAAATAATAAAATCGCATGCAAGTGAAAATATCGTGAAAATATCATGTCCTGAGTTATATCGTAAATATCGTGTCATGATTAATTATAATACGTGCATAACTGAATTGAAAAATCGTAAGTAAAAATGTTTGCTCCTTGGAGCCCTGTAATGAAATAACGTGTAATAATTTTCTGGTGAGATTATGGTCTGCGCAAGTGGCCCCTGAACTGAACTGAACTGACCGGTAAGTGACCACCGGGTAAAATAATAATCGTCTGATCAGACTAATGCCACAGTATACTGGGTGGGACCGGTAAGTGACCACCGGGATGAACTGAACTGAACCGGTAAGTGACCACCGAGTGAAACCATGATAGTGAAGTAGCCACAAGCAATATCGCATAAATCTCAAAAAATAATATTTTATATTTTTGCACGTAATATAATTAAATAACGTAATTAAATGTCCTGTATAAATTTTACCAATTGGGTTGGATCGTTCATAGGCTCACTGCGACTTAAATCTAACATGAAAAATATGCGAATGATTTATTTGACCAAACTCTGTAATTAAATCCGAAACGCGACAATTACACCCAACGACTTTGTATTTAATCATGACTCCGTACCAACACCGAACCATCATATAGTCATGATTAAAATACGCCTAAAATGATGAAATAATGCTCCTAAATTTATAGTACTCGAAATTTAGTGAATGGAGGCCAAAAACGTGGAACGATCTTTCGAGAGTCATTTTGGCACATTGCACCGTAAATTCTCGTACGACCTCTCAAATGATCCGAATCACGAACGGCCAAAAACATGACCTTTCTAAATTGATGAGGCACTGTCCAGTCCAAGGCCATAGGCTAAAAGGCAACCAAGAACCCGGAACACGCCTCTGAACCGCGACGTCACTTGCTGTCAAAATACTGCAGCAGCGCCTTGGTTTCCTTGCGCCGTTTGCGAGGCTAATGGCCATTGGGGCTTGAACCACCGACCATAACCTCTAACAAACATCCGAATGGTTTGAACCATGGCTAAGGGCTCTAGGCCAGCCACAATTCGTACCACACCATAAATGCGCAGCACGTCCCACCCGAGACCAAATCTGCGCGCTTGGGGAGTATTGCTTTGTTTGCTGTCATGGACCTTTCCAGTGGCCATTTAATAGACCATGACATGATCTAGACATCATAAGGTATGGTATGAACCATGGCTAAGGGCTAAAAAGCCAACGAAGGTCCACCCCAATACCATATACTTGAAACTCACACATGAAGAAATGAAAGGGGGTCGAAGGGATTGTCTTGTTTTGTTTGAAAACCGATGCAACCATGGACCAAGCCTTGAAAGGCCGACTTGGTCACGTCTTAGACATGCCAATGAGGTGTCCCAACCATGGATATATCCCCTAGGGCAGCCAAGACCAGATACGCCCTCCTTTGACAGCAGATTTCAAAAATCAAAACTCAAAACTCAAAGTGACACTAAGGATGAGTTGCTGTAAATTCTGAATTTCAGCATGCATAAGGCTTGAACAAATGGACCACCGTGATCCTAATACATCCTAGCATGTGTCTAGGGGCAGCCTTGGGAGCCTAGGATGGAGCCAACCTGTAAATCAACAAAAACAAATACCAACGTGAAGCATGAAGTGAAACCGAAAATCTGCACAGAATTTTTTCGAACATGCAGTAGCTAAATTTCGGTTTTTGATGTGAAATCATGATCATGAAAGGTTTAAAAATATTTATATAACCTGATTGAAGAGCAAGGGATAATATAGACATGCCTGGATATTTTTTTTTTGAAAGAAAACCAAACGAGTGACGATGCGGCGCGGAGGAGACGGAGCGCTACGTTTACTTGTTTGCTACTCGATTTGCCCTTGTTTCTTCCACTGATTATCACTGTTTTTTCCTTACAAATCCTCTCAATATTCTCTGAAATTTTCGGTGAATGAGGAGGGAGGAAGGCTAGGAAGAATAAAAAGGGAATTTGCAAGATAGATGGAGAGAAACAAACTTTCTATCTCCTAGTTTGCTAGATAAGGAATGAGGGTGATAATAGAAGATTTTGAGGGATAATTCTAGAGTGAGATGGCCGAAAATCTTAATCAAAATAAGGTAGAAAAGTGCTTAATTATTTAATTGTTGGCGATTTATAAGTTGAGGGATTATCTACCTAGAAAAGGTTAAGGAGATATAATAAGGAATGAGTTGTCAAATTAATTTAAATCTTTTACATTAAGGGGTGACCAATTTTTTTATCAATCAAATGGGATGGGATATTGCTTAATTAATTATTATTGGGGAATTAAAAGGTGGGGGATTTATCTCCTAAAAATGGATAAGGAAAGAGATCAAGGAAATGGGTTGTTAACTAATTTAAATCTTTTAAATGAGGGGAGAGGGGTGATCGATTTTTTTATGCTTATAAAATGAGTAAAATATTGCTTAATTGTTTAATTATTGAAGGCTGAGTGGTGAATAAAATTTAGGGATTATCTATTATGAATGGATAGGGAAAGATATCAAAATTTGATTTGTAAATCACAACTAATTCCTTTAGAATTGAAGTGGTCGAAATCTTGAGTAAAATAAAGGGAAAAATATTTCTTAATTATTGAATTTTAAATCTCTAGTGTTTTATCTGCCCATTAAATATTTTAGTGAATTAAAAAATTGATTATTGAACTTTATTTACTACTTATCTCAAATTATTCAAATAATTCCTTAAACATTCTTTTACATTAAATCCACTTATTATTTATCTTAAATAAATTCTAGGAATGTTTTCTTAATATTAAAATTTATCTCTTTACTCTAACTCCGGTCCGGCCTCCCTTAATTAACTGAAAAGCTAGCACTTAAACTACTGAATAAAATAAATAGATTTAAAGAAAAGAATTGCAAATAATAATAATAAAAAATGAAATTATTTTAATTTAAAATGATTGAAATTATGCATGGCTTATACGTATTCTAATTTACGGGTGCTACAAAAAGTATTTGTTTCAATGAATATCACCTTCTTAGAGAAAGAATTTCTATTGGATAGAAAAGGCAGAATGATATAACTCGATGAGATTCGGGAACCCTCCACTTATGAAATAGTAGAACCACACCCCAATAGTAAGTTGTTGAAACACAAGCTCCTAGGAGATCTGAAATGATCTTAAGGCCAACTAAGAGGATGAAACTGCTTCTTGAAGAAGCGCAAGATGAGCTCATTCCTGGATGTGTTCCAAGAAACATAAAAGAAGCATTGTCTATTGAGGATTCATATAAATGGTTTGGATCCATGTAGTCCGAGATTGTAATGCCCGAGAATTTTTCTATTGTAATTTGAAATGATTTATTGATAATTGATGTGTTTATAGACGGCACTCCGAGACCAGATTGGGTAAATAATATGATTTATGTAATATTCGGACAGAAAGTTTGGCGTCCAAGCGGTAGAAAATGACCGCCCGAGCGCCAGTGTTCAACAAGGATATTTCGTGGACAGAACGTCTGGCACCCGAGCGGTAGTTTTTGACCGCCCGAGTGCCAGTATAGGACCAGTCGGGTACTTGGAGAGAACATTCTGCACCCGAGCGGTAGTTCTCGACCGCCCGAGCGCCGCCTATATATATATATATAATATATATATATATATATATATATATATATATATATATATATATATTTATATATAATATATATATATATTATATATGTAGAACCCGTAACTTAGACTACGTATAAGCCATGCATAATTCTAGTATTTTAATGATTTTATTTCATGAGTATTTAAATGATTTTCCTTAAGTTAATTATTTCATGCAGCAGTTTGATTTTTATCAGTTCAGTTAATTCAGTGAGGCCGGACTGGAGTTGGAGTTTAGAGATAAAATTTAAGATTCAGAAAACATTTCCAGAATTTATTTTAGCTAGCAAGTAAGTTCATTTAAGTTAAAAAGGAAGTTTGAGGATTTATTTAAGTTACTTGAGGTGAGTAGAAAATAAATTCATTTAAGTTCCATAATTAAGGGCTTAGTTCACTAAATTAATTAAAGAATAGGTAAGGCATTTAAGGGTTATAAATTTACTAACTAATCAACATTTCCCTTCATTTTTATTGTAAAATTTTCGGCCCCTTAGTAGATTAAGCAATACCTTGCCAACTCACTCTTTGACACATTCTTTGTCACTCCTTAGCATGGTTATCTTTTCATCCTTAATTAATTAATTAATGAGAATTATATTAGTCTAGATTAGCAAGGATTATCGGCAACCCCTTCCTAGATCCATCCAAGAAGCTATTTGATATCAAGTAATTAAAAAATTCAAAAAAAAAAAAAGAGAGTAGACTTGGTCTTGATATCTTTCCTTATATTTTGCACCCATTCTCCTCACTCTTTTAACCACTATTATCCCCTCCCTATGACCGAAATTCAGAGTCATTTTAGAGTAGAAAATCGTGACCCTCATAGCTAGTAAGAGGAGAGAAAAATCGAGAGCTAGCAAGGTAGAATAGAAAGCGCTCCACCTCCTCCGCGCCGGATCGTCTCGTTCTTTCGTTTTTCATTCAAATGGAACCAGGCATGCATATATTCTCCTTAACTCTTCAATCAAGTCCTAATATCATTTATTTTCATTACATGATCATGATTTGTTAAGCAAAAACCGAAGCATGGCAAGAAATTTCAGAAATTACACATGCAGATTTTCGGCCCCTTTTTTCTTCAAGCTTCACGATTTTCTTTGGTGTTGTGGTTTCAGGTATTGGCTCGACTCCATGCTCACTAGGCTACATCTAGACACATAATAGGGTGTGTCAAGACCATGTTGGTCCATTCAAACAAGCCCCATGCATGATAGAATTCGAAAATGATAGCAACTTACCACCTTTGCCATATTGAGTTTCGAAAATCTGTTGTTGCTGTCCAAGGAAATGGATCTGATCATGGCTGCCCTAGGGGCCTATAGCCATGGTTAGATCACTTCCCTAGCATTTCCAAGACGTGAATAAGTCGCCCTTTTGGTGGCTTGGTCCATGGTTAATCGGTTTTTACATAAAACTCAAGAACAGCCCCCCCCACTTTCGCCCCTCTCATTTTACAGCATGTATGGTTCGGTTTTGGTGGTTTGGTGTGGATCTTGGTTGGCCTATGGCCCTTAGCCACGGTTCATACCATACCCCAAGATGTCTAGATCGTGCCATGGTCAATCAAATGGCCACTGGAACGAGACGAGACAGCAAGCGAAGCACAACACCACACACGCATGCAAGGTGTTCTCGGTTGGAGTTTTTCTGGTGTTTGCTGAATGGTGCAAATTGTGGCTGGTCTAGGGCCCATAGCAATGGTTCGAATCATTCCTTAGGATGTTGATAAGAGGTTCTGGTCGGTGGTTCAAGCCCCAATGGCCATTATCCTTGCAAACGACACAAGCAACCCAAGCGTAGCTGCTGGAATTTCTGGACAGCAGCTTGCTGCGTCGGTTCGGTGGCTCGTTCGAGTTCTCGGTTGGCTTTTAACCTATGGCCTTGGACTGTACAGTGCCTCATTGAGTTGGGAAGGTCATGTTTTTGAACGTTTGTCATTCGGATCATTTTTGAGGTCGTACGAGAATTTACGGTGCGATGTGCCAAATTGACTCTCGAAAGAGCGTTTCATGTTTTGGCCTCCATTCACCTAGATTTCGGCCCTCACCATTTTAGGAGCATTATTTTATCATTTTAGGCGTATTTTAATCATGACTACATGATGGTTCAGTGTTGGTTCGGGTGGTTCGGAGTCATGATTAAATACGAAGTCGGTAGGCATAATTGACACATTTTTGAAGGTTATTGCATAGTTTGGTCCCATAAATCTATTGCATATTTTTCATGGCATATTTAGGTTGCAGCGAGCCTGGGAGCGATCCAATCCAATCCAATCAGTAAATGGGTACATGATATTTAATTCAGTTATTTCATTATATTACGTGCATAAAATACAAATTTTGAGATTTATGCGATATTGCTTGTGGTCACTTTACTATCAGTATTAAATCTGGTCCCCAGTATCGGTCCGGTCACCAGTTACCGGTTAGTTCAATTGTTTCACCCAGTACTATGGCAGTGGTCTGATCAGACGTAAATCCGATCCCCGGTATCGGTCCGGTCCCCAGTATCGTTCAGCTCAGTTCAGTTCAGTTCAGGGACCACATGCGTAGACCATAATCTCACCAGAAAATTATTACAAGCTATTTCAGTACAGGGCTCTAAGGAGCAAACAGTTTCACTATGATTTTCAGTTCAGCTATGCATGTATTATAATTAATCTTGACACGATACTTTACATTATGCGTCATGACATGATATTTTTACTCCCATGAAATTTTACTATATTTACTTGTTATTTACGATATATGCATGTTGAGTCTTTAGACTCACTAGACTTGATTGTTGTAGGTACTGATGATGTCGGGATCGAGAGCAGGGACCAGTGAGCTAGCTTGGGTCGGCAGTAGTGGCACCCGAGGACCTCAGTTTCAGCACTTGCCATTTTATTTTTTATGCTCAAAAATTTTATCAGTTGTTGAATACTTTAACTTGTTATTTTGGCAAGTATTAATTTCTTCCGCTGCTATTTTGAACGTTAAACATTTTATCAGTTTTTGGTATGAATGAGGCACTCCATTTATTTTAAAAGAAAATTTTAAATTTCCCGCAAATTTTCAAAGTAAGGATTTTTAGGTCTTTATAGCTGGTATCATAGTAATGGTTCTGTAAAAGGTTGCACTACTACTGACCGCGAGAAGCTCATGAAGTCACGTCTTCGGTCTGTAAGTTTTACATTTACGCATTTTATTTAAAGCATGAATTATTTTCAACAGCATGATTTCATCAGATATTTTACGCCCAGATTTTTATTTCTCAGTATTTAAATTTAAATTAATGATGGAATTATGCATGTTAGTTACGTATGGGTTATGTATGGAACAGTATGCCCCCTAGATGCATTCTCGAGCGCAGTAGAGATGAGGAGCCTCGCCAAGAGGACAGGGAGGAGCGGAGGCAGGAGAGAGACCTACCACCTCCACCACCGCCTCCACCGGACATGAATGCCCAAATGCTGGCTGGGATGACTCAGTTCTTCGCACATTTTGCGGGGAACAATGCTGTGGCGACCAGGCCGACAGGGCCTGAGGCGGTATATGAGAGATTCATGAAGATGCGTCCAAAGGAGTTTTCAGGGACGTCGGACCCCATGATTGCCGAGGGCTGGATCAAGTCCCTCGAGGTTATCTTTGAATTCATGGACCTTGAGGATGCAGATCGAGTTCGTTGTGCCTCTTATCTGTTCGGAGGAGATGCCCGCTTATGGTGGGAAGGAGCTTCAGTAGCCCTTAATTTGGCTACACTGTCTTGGGTGCGCTTCACGGAGGTATTCTACTCCAAATATTTTACTGAGGAAGTGCGCACCAGGTTGACTATTGAGTTCATGAGCCTGAGACAAGGAGATCTGACAGTTACGGAGTTCATCCGTAAGTTTGAGAGGGGTGGTCATTTTGTGCCCCTGATCGCGAATGATGCTAAAGCCAAGTTGATGCATTTCTTGGTGGGTCTACGGCCGATCTTGCGCCGTGATGTTAGGGTGTCTGACCTTACTTCTTATGAGGTCGCTGTCTCCAAAGCTCTAGCCGCAGGGCAGGATCAGTGTGATATAGAGAGAGACCGCCAGGGCAAGCGCCCAATCTAGGTACCACACCGCCCTCCTCCTCAGCAGCATCAGCATCAGCACAAGAGGCCGTATCACGGCCCGCCTAGAAACAGAGAGGACCTCAGCAGCAGCAGCAGGGACGTGTCGTCCCGAGGACCTTTGAGCACCCAGTCTGTACCAAGTGCTCACACCGTCATCCTGGAGCATGCATGTATGGCTCATGGAAATGTTTTAAGTGTGGCAGCACAGACCACGTGCTGCGGCAGTGCCCCCGAAAGAATCTGCCTACCCAAGGCAGAGTTTTTGCTCTCCATGCTGCGGAGACGAACCCGATACCGATACCATGTTGATGACAGGTACTTTACAGCTTTAAGTTTACATTTGAGATTTAATGTTTTGGGAAACGAGATTTAGATTTTGGAACTTAGAATTGCGATAGGATTGCATGCTCTACTCAGTATTATTTGTGGGATTAAGATAGAAGAATTGTGACCTTTGCATGCCTATAAGCTTAGCTCTTGTGATTATTTGGGTTCAGCTTAGTGTTCCGAACTTTCAGGGAGAATTTTCATAGCTAGCTCAGCTACCAAAGCCCTGATAGATTCAGGGGCTACCCATTCATTTATTTCAGAAGTCTTTGCGAACTTTCTCAAGGTTAAGACCATCGGGCTAGATGTAGCCTATTCAGTATCATTGCCTTCCGGAGAGGAGATCACAGCCACCAATGTGATCCGAGACATAGACCTTGAGTTGCATGGAAATCTTGTTTATGCGGATCTTATCTTATTGCCGATGCCAGAGTTTGACATCATTCTAGGGATGGATTGGCTATTGCGGAATAGAGTTTTGATTGACTTCCAGCGGAGATCAGTTCTAGTCCGACCGCCTGGAATGACTCAGTTCTTATTCGAGCCGGATAGGTACTTTCCTTTACCGCGCATTATTCCTTATGTCCAGGCTAGGAAGCTCATGCATAGAGGGTGTCGGGCATTTTTAGCCGCTTTTATATCTGTCCCCGAGGCACCAAGTCAGTCAGCCGCAGATGTTCCGATTTTTAGAGACTTCTTAGACGTTTTTCCTGAGGACGTCTCTGGTATGCCGCCTGAGAGAGAAGTGGAGTTTTCTATCGAGCTTATGCCATGTACGGCTCCGATCTCAAAAGCACCGTACCGACTTGCACTGACAGAGATGACAGAGCTTAAGAAGCAGATTCAAGAACTTCTTGACAAGGAGTTCATTCGCCCTAGTTTCTCACCTTGGGGCGCGCCAGTCTTGTTTGTTAAGAATAAAGATGACACGATGAGGCTTTGTATTGACTATCGGGAGTTGAACATGGTTACAGTGAAGAATAAATACCCACTTTCGAGGATTGAGGATCTGTTTGACCAGTTGCAGGGAGCTTCGATTTTCTCCAAGATTGATCTGCGTTCCGGTTATCACCAGTTGAGGGTGAGAGATGCTGATGTTTCGAAGACTGCTTTCAGGACTCGTTATGGCCACTACGAGTTCCTTGTGATGTCGTTCGGTTTGACGAATGCGCCAGCGATCTTCATGGATCTCATGAATCGCGTGTTTCAGCCGTACCTTGACCAGTTTGTGATAGTGTTCATAGATGAAATTCTCGTCTACTGCAAGAGTCGGGAGGATCACAACAGGCATCTGACCAAAGTGTTGCAAACATTGCAGAAGCACAAATTATTCGCAAAGTTCAGTAAATGTGAATTCTGGTTAGAGAAGGTGGCGTTCTTAGGCCACATTGTTTCCAGCAGTGGCATTGAAGTAGACCCAGCGAAAGTTGCAGCAGTCAGAGATTGGGTTTTGCCGCAGAATGCATCAAAGATCCGTAGTTTTCTTGGACTAGCAGGATATTATCTGAAATTTCATTAAGGGATTCTCTTCGATTGCAGTTCCACTCACAGCACTGACAAAGAAGAATGTGAAATTTGTTTGGAGCGAGGAGTGTCAGAAGAGCTTCGATACTTTGAAGCAAGCTCTTACCTCAGCACCAGTTTTGGCCATGCCGTCAGGGCCCGGTGAGTTTGTTCTATATACCGATGCTTCGAAGCTCGGTCTTGGCGCAGTATTGATGCAGCATGGGAAGGTGATAGCATATGCTTCTAGACAGTTGAAGACTCATGAGAAGAACTACCATACCCATGATCTAGAGTTGGCCGCAGTAGTGTTTGCCTTGAAGATTTGGAGGCATTATCTGTATGGGGAGAAGTGTCAGATCTTTACCGACCACAAGAGCCTCAAGTATTTCTTTACGCAGAAGGAGCTGAACATGCGTCAGAGGCATTGGTTGGAGCTGTGAAGGATTATGACTGTGACATTAGCTACCATCCGGGTAAAGCTAATGTAGTTGCTGATGCATTGAGTAGAAAGGTCGCAGTGATGGCTCATTTGACGATTTCAGAGACCATCTTCAGACTGAGATGCAGAGGTTTGACCTAGAGACTTATCCTCGAGGTAGGGTTCCCCGTCTATCTACCTTGACCATTCAGTCTTCCCTTCTGGACCGTATTCGCAGTGGTCAGTCATCAGATGAGCAGTTGGCCAAGTGGAAGCAGAGAGATGAGGCCAAGGGCAGTGTCTTGTATTCAGTCAGTGATGGTATTGTGAGATACCAAGACAGGATATGGGTTCCTAGCAGTGATTCTATCCGAGCAGATATTCTATCAGAAGCCCACATGTCCCCGTACTCCATTCATCCACGGAGTACGAAGATGTACAAAGATCTGCAACTTTTGTATTGGTGGCCTGGGATGAAGAAAGACATCAGACGATTTGTATCCGAGTGCCTGACTTGTCAGTTAGTGAAGGCCGAGCATCATAGACCAGCAGGTTTGCTCAAGCCTCTCCCTATTCCTGAGTGGAAGTGGGAGAATGTTACCATGGACTTTGTGACTGATTGCCGAGGTCAGCCAGAGGATCGAATGCCATCTGGGTGATTGTTGATCGTCTTACCAAATCAACGCATTTCTTGCCTATTAAGACGACTTTCACCATGATTCAGTATGCAAAGTTGTACATCCGGGAGATAGTCCGACTCCATGGTATTCCAGTTTCTATCGTGTCTGACAGAGATCCCAGATTCACTTCCTCGTTTTGGAAGAGTTTGCATTCGACTATGGGTACGAAGTTGCTGTTTAGCACAGCTTTCCATCCACAGACAGATGGGCAGTTAGAGCGAGTCATTCAGATTTTGGAGGATCTTCTCCGTGCTTGCGTCATTGATTTCTCTGGGAGTTGAGAGTTGAACTTACCATTGATTGAGTTCACCTATAACAACAGCTTCCAGTCTTCTATTGGTATGGCTCCGTACGAAGCACTGTATGGCCGCAAGTGCAGATCTCCTGTTCATTGGATGAAGTAGGAGAGAGAGCAAAGTTAGGGTCCAGAGATTATTCAGCAGGCTGCAGATGTAGTAGTCAAGATCCGTGATAGGATGAGGACTGCTCAGAGTCGACAGAAGAGTTATGCCGATCAGCGGAGGAGAGACTTAGAGTTTGCAGTGGGCGACCATGTTTTTGTGAAGGTGGCACCTATGAAGGGTGTCATGAGATTTGGGAAGAAAGGGAAGCTCAGTCTGAGATTTATTGGACCGTTTGAGATTCTCGACAGAGTTGGAACGCTAGCTTACCGTGTGGCTCTTCCGCCGAATCTGGCCAGAGTACACAATGTGTTCCACGTCTCGAAGCTGAGGAAGTATATGGCGAACCCTTCGCATGTCTTGAACTTCGAGCCGTTGCAGCTTACTCCGAACCTATCTTATGAGGAGAGACCAGTGCCGATCTTAGACAGGCAGGAGAAGAAGCTTCGGAACAAGCTGGTTAAGCGAGTCAAAGTCAAATGGCTTAACCATTCTGAGGAGGAAGCTACATGGGAGTCTGAACCGGAGATGAGAGATCGTTACCCCGAGTTATTCGGTGATTTTTAATTTCGAGGACAAAATTTCTTTTAAGGGAGGAAGGATTGTAGAACCCGTAACTTAGACTACGTATAAGCCATGCATAATTCTAGTATTTTAATGATTTTATTTCATGAGTATTTAAATGATTTTCCTTAAGTTAATTATTTCATGCAGCAGTTTGATTTTTATCAGTTCAGTTAATTCAGTGAGGCCGGACTGGAGTTGGAGTTTAGAGATAAAATTTAAGATTCAGAAAACATTTCCAGAATTTATTTTAGCTAGCAAGTAAGTTCATTTAAGTTAAAAAGGAAGTTTGAGGATTTATTTAAGTTACTTGAGGTGAGTAGAAGAAAAATTCATTTAAGTTCCATAATTAAGGGGTTAGTTCACTAAATTAATTAAAGGATAGGTAAGACATTAAAGGGTTATAAATTTACTAACTAATCAACATTTCCCTTCATTTTTATAGTAAAATTTTTGGCCCCCTTAGTAGATTAAGCAAAACCTTGCCAACTCACCCTTTGATCCATTCTTTGTCACTCCTTAGCATGGTTATCTTTTCATCCTTAATTAATTAATTAATGAGCATTATATTAGTCTAGATTAGCAAGGAATTTCGGCCACCCCTTTCTAGATCCATCCAAGAAGCTATTTGATATCAAGTAATTCAAAAATTCAAAAAAAATAAAAATAAAAGAGTAGACTTGGTCTTGATATATTTCCCTATATTTTGCACCCATTTTCCTCACTCTTTTAACCACTATTATCCCCTCCCTATGACCGAAATTCAGAGTCATTTCAGAGTAGAAAATTGTGACCCTCATAGCTAGTAAGAGGAGAGAAAAATCGAGAGCTAGCAAGGTAGAATAGAAAGCGCTCCACCTCCTCCGCGCCGGATCGTCTCGTTCTTTCGTTTTTCATTCAAACGAAACCATGCATGCATATATTCTCCTTGACCCTTCAATCAAGTCCTAATATCATTTATTTTCATTACATGATCATGATTCGTTAAGCAAAAACCGAAGCATGGCAAGAAATTTCAAAAATTACACATGCAGATTTTCGGCCTCTTTTTTCTTCAAGCTTCACGATTTTCTTTGGTGTTGTGGTTTCAGTTATTGGCTCGACTCCCGGCTCACTAGGCTACATCTAGACACATACTAGGGTGTGTCAAGACCATGTTGGTCCATTCAAACAAGCCACATGCATGATAGAATTCGAAAATGACAGCAACTCACCACCTTTGCCATATTGAGTTTCGAAAATCTGTTGTTGCTGTCCAAGAAAATGGATCTGATCATGGCTGCCCTAGGGGCCTATAGCCATGGTTAGATCACTTCCCTAGCTTTTCCAAGACGTGACTAAGTCGCCCTTTTGGTGGATTGGTCCATGGTTAATCGGTTTTTACATAAAACTCAAGAACAGCACCCCACCCCCCCCCCCCCCCCCCCACTTTCTCCCCTCTCATTTTACAGCATGTATGGTTCGGTTTTGGTGGTTTGGTGTGGATCTTGGTTGGCCTATGGCCCTTAGCCACAGTTCATACCATACCCCAAGATGTCTAGATCGTGCCATGGTCAATAAATTGGCCACTGGAACGAGACGAGACAGCAAGCGAAGCACAACACCACACACGCATGCAAGGTGTTCTCGGTTGGAGTTTTTATGGTGTTTTCTGAATGGTGCGAATTGTGGCTGGTCTAGGGCCCATAGCCATGGTTCGAATCATTCCTTAGGATGTTGGTAAGAGGTTCTGGTCGGTGGTTCAAGCCCCAATGACCATTAGCCTCGCAAACGACACAAGCAACCCAAGCGCAGCTGCTGGAATTTCTGGACAGCAGCTTGCTGCGTCGGTTCGGTGGCTCGTTCGAGTTCTCGGTTGGCTTTTAACCTATGGCCTTGGACTGTACAGTGCCTCATTGAGTTGGGAAGGTCATGTTTTTGACCGTTTGTCATTCAGATCATTTTTGAGGTTGTACGAGAATTTACGGTGCGATGTGCCAAATTGACTCTCGAAAGAGCATTTAATGTTTTGCCCTCCATTCACCTAGATTTCGGCCCTCACCATTTTAGGAGCATTATTTTATCATTTTAGGCGTATTTTAATCATGACTACATGATGGTTCAGTGTTGGTTCGGGTGGTTCGGAGTCATGATTAAATACGAAGTCGGTAGGCGTAATTGACACATTTTTGAAGGTTATTGCGTAGTTTGGTCCCATAAATCTATTGCATATTTTTCATGGCATATTAGGTTGCAGCAAGCCTGGGAGCGATCCAATCCAATCAGTAAATGGGTACAGGATATTTAATTCAGTTGTTTCATTATATTACGTGCATAAAATACAAATTTTGAGATTTATGCAATATTGCTTGTGGTCACTTTACTATCAGTATTAAATCCGGTCCCCAGTATCGGTCCGGTCACCAGTTATCGGTTAGTTCAGTTGTTTCACCCAGTACTGTGGCAGTGATCTGATCAGACGTAAATCCGATCCCCAGTATCGGTCTGGTCCCAGTATCGGTCAGCTCAATTCAGTGCAGTTCTGTTCAGGGACCACTTGCGTAGACCATAATCTCACCAGAAAATTATTACAAGCTAATTCAGTACAGGGCTCTAAGGAGCAAACAGTTTCACTATGATTTTCAGTTCAGCTATGCACGTATTATAATTAATCTTGACACGATACTTTACATTATGCCTCATGACATGATATTTTTACTCCCATGAAATTTTACTATATTTACTTGTTATTTACGATATATGTATGTTGAGTTTTTAGACTCACTAGACTTAATTGTTGTAGGCACTGATGATGTCGGGATCGAGGGCGGGGACCAGTGAGCTAGCTTGGGTCGGCAGTAGTGGCACCCGAGGACCTCAGTTTCAGCACTTGCCATTTTATTTTTGATGCTCAAAAATTTTATCAGTTGTTGAATACTTTAACTTGTTATTTTGGCAAGTATTAATTTCTTCCGCTGCTATTTTGAACGTTAAACATTTTATCAGTTTTTGGTATGAATGAGGCACTCCATTTATTTTAATAGAAAATTTTAAATTCCCGCAAATTTTCAAAGTAAGGATTTTTAGGCCTTTATTATATTTATATATGTGTGTGTGTGTGTGTGTGTGTATATATATATATATATATATATATATATATATATATATATATATCAATTCAATTTATTCCTTTAGATTTGTGATTGTGCAATTCCGCCCGTCAGAATATCAATCCGACTTCAGTACTGTGTTCCTATCAACAGAGACTTCAACTGGACGTATGTTTTCTTATGTTTTGATATGATTTGAAAATATGATATTGAAGGAATCATATATGATTCATATATGGTGTTCTTGACATAGTAGACATCATATAATCGAAACCGGATTGAAGAACAGATATCGTATGAAATTGATATGATTTTCAGAATGGATTTGATTGAGATTTAATATCAGATTTGTATTGTTATTGATTATGAGTTATTGATATATACTGATCTGTATTATCGGTATTTTGGAACTATACTGTCGTGCCGTCAGAATTTGATAAGACTAAGATGTAACGAACCGTACTTTTGCTACTTAAAATTTGCGGAAAAATTTAAAATTTTCTTAAATAAAAACATCCATACGGTCGTCAACTCATCGCTCCTAAAAATATCTTGGAAAGCATCCATCACCAATAAAATTTACTAACAAAATACTTGTTCCAAACATCCCTCACCAAAACATAAAATCAGAGTATTTCAAACTTGCATAAAAAAATATTAAAATAACGTGGACTGTCCTCGGATCTAGCCTCCAGCTCAGTCCAAGCCTGCTCCTTGGTCCCCACCTCCTGTCTCCTCATAGACATCCTCACCTGCATCGATCAAGTCTAGTGAGTCTAAAGACTCAACACGTATAAACTGGAAGTAACGAGTACTACATAATAAAACCACATGCAACTTTAAAATAGGACATACATACTTGAAGCTTGGCTTTGAAATGAACTTAAACTTGCATACATACATAGACGTGCCTTATTTTGAAAGCTTTCATAAACATGCTAACATACTTGATCATACTTAAACATACACGACTTCATTTTGCGTAGAGGCATGTTTCAAAGCAAGTGACCCATACATAATAAACGTCTGATCAGACAAACCACAGTACTGGGCTGACAGGGACGTATCCACTGCCACATACATGAGATCTCCGTTCATGATTTAACGGGCTGGTTGGTCCCCGTTCATGATTTAATGCTTTCCAACCACGATCTAACCCGTTCATAATTTAACGGGTGGAGAGGTCCTCGGCCACGTTCAACGACTTCCAAACCCATTCATAATTTGGTCACAAGACATTTAGCATACCTCAAAACTTAAAATATTTTCTTTTTGCACGTCAACATACTTACTTGGCGTTGAGGGATCTGTTGGACTTCGATCGGGGCCACTGCTGCACATACTAACGCAATTAAATGTACTTACATTTCATAGCTTAGACGTAAATACTCGTGCACACCACCGAAGTAATTAAATATCTTATGGCGTTAAAGATCTCTCGCGCCTTGACCTCATTAAACCATCGTACTAACCCACGACATTGGACCCCGAACAATCTCTAAAAGATGAGTGCAAATTTCCCAATAATAAAAGACATACACTTACTATTAAATCTTGAAAAGAAGCAGGAACAAAAATTTGGACAGAAGGGGTGGCGCTCGGGCGGTGAAACTATACCGCTCGGGCACCAGGGTCCACGCTCGGGTGGTAACAAACTTCCGCTTGGGTGCCGAGGTTACGGGGAAAAAAACTCGGACAACAAGAATGGCGCTCCGGCGGCAAAAAGTTGCCGCTCAGGCGCCGAGTAAACTGGACTCCGCGACCCATAAACTTCTACTTTCTCAATTTCGATTACACATGCTGTGATCAACACCTCGAGACTCATCCTAGGACATTATGATCCATACTCGACTCATAGCATGTCTCAAACATCAACACACCCTAAACTAGCAACAAATTCGTAACCTCAAATTTCGACATCAAAACACTTCCTGCGGCTTCTAGTGTATTCGAGTGCCTATCGACACTAAGCGACACGTCAAATAACAACCCATCATCTTACTAAGCATACCAAGACGCATCAACGATCTCCTGTCGATTCCCAACAAAGCCTGCAACAATAAAATCTCGAGAACACATCAATACATAATTTTCTGAAAACGCAGTTTGAGCAGTCCCACGAAAAACGTCATAACTCACTCAATTTTTATCCAAATATTTTGAATTTTATATCAAATCGAAGGTATCAAAAAGTTTTACAATTTTCACGTTAAAAGTTTTCTCATATTCACGACCGAAAAATCGCAGTTTTAAGAAGAACAGTAAAAACGTGATTTAGATCTAAAAATTTCCTTCGATCCAGTCAATTATCCGCTCACACTATGAACATCATACATGAATTTTACGCATAAAATAACGCAACGCATAATATGACATGATCGACGCAGCAAAAGAGAGATTATGCGTGCCTTATGATATTCAAAAATACTGTGACGACGATACCGAAGCGGAGATGACGTGAGGATTGATTCGGGACGAACGTGGTGCTAAAAATCTTGAAGAAAACTCGACTAAATCTCGCAGGATTTCCAGAAGGAGGGGCGGCTGCTATTCGTATTTCGAGCGTTTTATATGGTTTGCCTTTGCGTATAAAACGCTCGAAATATTTTTCATATGGTTTGATAGATGAGAAAAGAAAAATTAAGGTGTGCCTTTGCATATAAAACGCTCGAAATACGAATACTGTAGCGGTGAAAGTTGGCGACGAACAGAGGAAGATTTATATTTTTTTCTACCCTTTTCTCTTGTCAAAACTCCACAAAAAACCCACCTTGGGATGCACGGAAGTCGGGTGATCATTGTTGGAAGGAAAAACGAGGAAGAAATTCGACGAACAAATGAGTAAAAAAATCAAAACTTTCCTTGCCTTCCTTCCCTTTCTTCGACCGCTTGTTTTGATTCAAATTGTTACGTAACTTGTGTGTGTTTTGTGGGGTGTGTGTGTAGGACTCCTTTAAAAAGAAATTAAAAAAAGTTTCTTAATGGGATTAATTAAGCCTATATTTTTAAATAATAAATTAGGCCCATTAATCTTTATAAAATCATTGGGCCTCAAGTTACAAGATTTAAAAATACCTAATTTAAAAACAAAAACAAACCCTTATAAAATATATAATTCACTTGCTCCAACCATTTAATTAAAATTTGACCTTAAAAATTCCATATTTCTTAAATTATTTAAAATAATTATTTTCTTAACTAAAAAAAAATTATCTTTAACACCTTAATCGTCTTCGGTCCTCCAATCCGACCTACCATCGATATTCGTCTGAAAATTTTTAAATAATGAAATCAAATAAAATTTATAATTAATCATTTACTCAATCAAAATATATCATTCATGCATCTAAAATCATTTAATTAAAATATTTTAGTAATTTAATAATTTCATACATTCAGTCTGCGTGGACTGATTTTCAGACGTTACACCTTGACTTTGGAAGACTTTTCAGCACAGTCATCCACCAAACCTTTGTTTCTCAGGAGGTAGCTAAGTGGCACAAAAAATTCTTTGGACTGTTTGGACGACTGAAACATGTTCTTGAAGATGGTGAAAATGATAGCTGACCAGTTCAGTCTCCGTCCAGCCATGACAGCCGTTATAACTTGAAAATTTTCAAGGTTGAGGGCATCAAACGAGCCTGCCTTGGCGAGTACACCCTTGACCACAATATCAGCCAATAAGTGAATCTCTGGCTTCAGTTCTTTCTTTGCCATTGTTGAAATTTGGATATCTGCGAGGAAGAAAAGCTATGTGTGTTTGATTTGCTCCGAGAGTTGAAATGCTCGTAAAAAAACTGAAATGGAGTGGGCACAATTAATTATGTTGGTGACTATTCAAATTTTTGGACGCATGTCAGTCCAAGATTGATTTGAATAAAAAATGTGTACGTGGTGTGTAATTGTGAATTAGAATCGGTTGGACTACGTGGGGGCATGTTACCAATCACTATTCAATGGATGACACAATTAAATGTGTAATTTTAACAGTCACATAAGTTATTGTTGAATTTTTATCGATATTCAGTTAACCTATATGATAAGATCAGTTTTGTAACGTCTCAAAAATTTGAAGATCCATGTAAATCAAATGCATGCAAGTTATTAAAATTCTTTTGTATTCTATTAAATTGTTTTAATGCATTAAATGCATGTTTATTTCATGAATAAATGTGTTTTAATTCATGGTTTATTAAAGTTTCATGCATTAGGATTTTGAGTTGCATTTCGTGCTTGAACGAGGAACAGAAACCGGTGATATTCATGTTTAATTTTTATTAATTAATATAAGCTGTTTTAAGTGTATTTTCAAGGAATGGGCTTTGTTCGATACGCAAATTTTAATGATTCGGAGGATTTTGAGTGTTCGGTTAATTATTTTCTAAAACGTACCTAAACGAAATATTTTTCAAGAGCATTTTTGGGCTTGTTGGGTTTGATTTAATGCTTAATGGGCCCAACTATCCCTTAATCTTTATTTTTGGCTCATTAGTGCATTGTTTAACATTTAAATATGCCCTAAACTAATCCTAAACCAAAAACCTAATCATTGGCCACCTGTCCTCAAAAATTTTAGCAGCTTTTCTTGTCAAGTTTCAACAGCCTTACTGAATAAAATAGCGGTCCGCCATTATTTCTTCAAAGAAGATACCTTTACGCTCCTCCAGTGCTTCCCCGATATGCGATTCTTGGAGGAATTGTTCATAAATCATCAAGGCATGACATGTATCTCTTTTTCTCATCATTTACACCAAATATATGCTGATATATATTTACTTGCTTGAGGAAATACGTTGTCTTAGGCCATTTAAAAACTGTTGTAACTGATGGTGTTGTTGAAAGTGCGTTCAACGACAATGGTTTTCAACCGTTGTCATTGCTAACATTTGCGACGGATTTTTTACATTAGCGACGAATTTAACCGTCAGGATTTAGCGACGGGTTATGACAAACCGTCGCTAAAATTAGCGATGGAAATCATGCCAGTATTTAAACATCGCTAATATTAGCGACGGATTTTCCATAAAGTTCGTCGCTAAAATTTTCATGATGCCTGTCGCTCATTTTTTAAGTAAAATAAAAAAAATGTACTTTTAATCATTTAACAAATCTAACAACATTCATGATCTAAACTAACACTTAAAAATGTACAATAAATTGAAGCGAAAAAATTTACCCTAAATCGAAACTAAAATCATGTAAGAAAAAATTTTAAGTGTTGTGAAGTGATGTGTAGGAAAATTGATTGAAAAAGCTGGTATTTATAGACAGGTTGCGACCCTTTCTGATTGATCATCGCTATTAGCGAGCTAATTTAAAATATGTAACGACGATTTATTCAAAATCGTCTCTAATTTAAAATATGCGACGATTTAGCTTAATTTAGCGACGGTTAATTTAAGAAATGCGACGGTTTCTTAAAACCGTCGCTAAATTTCGTGACAATTTTGCTAAAACCTTCGTGAAATACAACAACAGTTTAGTAAAACCCTTGTTGTTTGTCCAACATGCTAATGGACAACGATTTTCTAAAACCGTTGTAGAGTGTCCAAAAAAACACGTTAATATAAAACAGTTTATAAAACCGTTGTCGTTGACTCTAAAAAAACGCTCAAAGACAACGGTTTTTAGAAAACTGTTGTCGATTGTCCAAAAAAACACGCTAATAGACAATAGTTTATAGAACCGTTATCGTTGACCATAAAAAAACGCTCAAAGATAATGGTTTTCTAAAAACCGTTGTCTTTGACCCCATAAAAGACAACGGTGTTCTAAAAACCTTTGTATTTTGCTTTAAAAAATGCCATACGACGACGGTTTTAAAAAATAAAAGACGACGGTTTTAGCGAAAAACCGTTGTCATATGTGTGTTGTTGAATGATAAATTTTTTGTAGTGCTCATGTGGTTTCATTTGTGAAAATTTTTTATATGAAAAGTGTTTCCTTTTGTTACAAACTAACGTTTCTTGATTTGGTGTAAGGGGGATGACGTGTTTTGTTTTGAAGGGGTTTTTCACGTTGAAAATGACGGTGTTATAAGGCTGGAGTCGAAGCTTTGTGAGTTTTAGGAGTGGGCCGATTGATATCTTGAGTCTTCGGGTGAAATATTTGTGTCACAAAATTCGTCACCCTCTGTTATTTCAAATTCTTTGACATATAAGTTGGTTTTCTGCAAATGTGTTCAAGATATGATTTGTAGCAATCTCTGTTATCTTCGATTTGATAGCAAATTCATAATTTTATGATAAGAAGCGAGTGGGATATGATTTTTATAGTAAAACAGCACAAGCTATGCAATTTCAGTGCCATAAAACCCGTCACCCTCTGTTTTTTCGAATTCTGCAACTTATAAGTTGGTTTTCTAGAACTTCAAGAACCCTAGATTTTTTGCTCTAAAAAAATATGAATTGATGGAATAAAATGTGTGTGTGATGTCGTGTGAGTGTGTGTGTGCGTGTGTTAAAGTGTGTGTGCATGTGTTAGGAAATAAATTAGGGAAATGATTTTCTAATTACTCAATTAAAAATGCTAATAAAAGTGCAAATATTAATAAAACTGTTAATTCCCACCACTAAGAAAAGTCCCCTAATTTAAAATAAAATGTACATTGGCTAAACTTAAAAATTTTTAAAATCCTAAAATCATCAAATTAATAAATCAGGTTTTGAAACTGCTAAAACTCAATAAATCATTTAAAATGCCCCAAACACAACTTAAAATAAAATACCACATTTTAAAATTTCCAAAATCGTCGTCGGTCTCTTTTCCTCGATCATGCATCGAATAATCGCTTGAAACATGAAACTTAAGAAAACATTTAACGTGCATCACATAAATATAAATAATTTAAAATAACACATTAAAAAAATCAGGCATCTCTAAAAATCATTTTAAACTTAAATAAATATTTTACCAGTTTAAATAAATGCATGGGTTTTACATGTACTGAATTTGGGCTCTACACTTTCACTGTCTTTAGGACTGTTGTCTCCAAGGCGATGAAATTTTTCAAAACCAATGTTTTCTGCAATCGTCTGGCAAACACTTCAGTCGTAAATATGACCCAATCTTTATATACTTTCAACTTTGATTCAGAAAACTCATTTATTTATTCCCATATCAAATCAATATGAGTTTGAATTGGGTTGGTTGGTCTGGGCTGTTCAATCAACTTGCCCTTACCTTTTGGGTCAGTGAGGCTAAGAGAAATGCTCAGCCCTGACATCGTTGAATCCAATTTTTCATGTATCACAACTCCCTTTGGTGGGGAAAAAGGGAGTGTAGTTGGACCGGTGATAGTCTTTTTTGCGGGAGCAGTTGGAGGAGGTTGCCGATGTTCAATTGGAGATGCAACTGGAACTGTCCTGATTGGTATAGCACTGATATTTTTTTCAGCTCCAGTTGGCTTTAATCTCTCAGCTGGGACAGCTTCCACAACAGCATTTGGTTTGGTCTTTTGGGACCTTGGCTTCTTCAAGATTTTTGGATATGGAGTTTTCTCCGATTCAGTTTCACTGACAATGAATTTCCTCTTGGTTGCCTTTTTCTGAGCCAATTCCTTGGTCTTCTTGACTGATTTGGGAGCTGCCTACGTCCCATTGTCCATCTTAACTTTAACAAACTGCTTTAGAGAAATGTCCAGCTTTGTTTTCGGTTGCTGAACATTCTTGGAAGTGAAGAACTTATGAAACGTTTGCTATTCGTTTTCTTAAAAAGTACTAGAATTTTTTTAAAAAAAAACCTTTACTAGCATCGGCCGAACACTTGCATAAAATAATTAAAGTATTTTTGACATCATTTTAAAATAACCCAACCAAATGACATTTAAAAGTCCAAAAGAAAGAAATAATTTAAAGAATAAAATCATCAAATATTTTACAAACTTAAAAACATTTTTTGAAAATTATAGCTCATACTATAACCTCTCAAAACCACACATAAACATAAATAAAATTCATAAAATATCTTTAACATACTTAAAACCATAAATCATAAACTAGTGCGGAAACTAGCGTCGGTCCTCGGGTTATGTGCACCTTCAGTCCATCAAAGTCAACCATCAAGACCTCCATAAACATTATTATCATAATCACCTACATCAATCACACCTAGTGAGTCTAAAGACTCAACACACCATAATCTTGATAACAAGTACTACATATACAAATCACATACAAAAGTGAAAATACTTGTCCTTAAAATATCTTTTTCATGAAGATGCATAAACTTTATCCATAAACATTTTCAAAAACCTTTTCATGATGCATAAACTTTAAACATTAACATTTTCATGTCATCTTCAACATATTCATTTACATATTATCATCAACATATACGTATCGTTGAATTCAGATCGTTAATTGAGACTTTCGTGTTCATCTACGTCTATGTGTTGGGCGATGAATCCATCTACATGTAACCACAGTACTGGTCGGCAGGGACATCAGCAACACTCTCACCGGTCAACTGAGCCTTGGCCTATCATATCCTCATACGGAAATACGATCGTTGTGGCTCTCTCGGGGGCCTTCTCCCATAGAAGAGTTCTCTATGGGGCTTTTTCTCATAAATGGATTACCTTTGGGGCCTAATCCTGTAAATGGGCTCCCTCTGGGGCCTTTTCCCGTCACGACATCCCTATTCATATCATCGTATCTTCATATTTGCATCAATGGAAATATGATCGTCGGGCTCTCAATGGGACCGTAACCCTAAAAGATATCTCCAACATATCATCGTATTAGTTACAATTACTCCACTTCCTTCAAAGTTTCATATTCTCATCACTTTATAAAATTTAAACATGCATATAACGTTTTTCTTTTAAACCAAGCATGCAACATGTTTTCTAACATCAAAATCTATAATAGTTTAAAATAAACATTTTAACATATTAAAATTCCATAAACATTTAAAATAAAATTGTAACATCAAAACATTTAAAATAACATTTTGAAATATTAAATCATAAACATTTAAAATAAACATTTTGCATAAAAATCCTTAAACATATAAAATTCCATTAACATTTAAAATAATAATTTTAACATATAAAATTCCATTAACTTCCATAACCATTGAAAATAATCATATTATCACATAAAACGGCATTTAGAGCACTGGCATGACGTTTATTATTTTCTAGGTGTAAAATAACCGTTTTACCCCTAGAAGCAAATTTTTTCGTATCTATCCTTAGACATCGGAACGACGTCCCAAATCATCTCAAACTTATCCTAATACTTAAAACACTCCCATAAATATTTCTTGTGCTTAAAATTTATCTTTTTGATAGGTTTTCCGATTCCTTTTTAAACTTAGATGTACAACTCGGTTTTGACTCTTATGGACTCGAAGCTTAACCAAACTTGAACCAAAGAATAACACCTAAATAACCCATATTCAGCCCAAATCAAGCCAATTATAACCCTTGAACAAGCCTAAAACGTGTTGGAAAAATTTGCTCATTTTTGGAAAACCCTAATCTATCCTACCATGGTTTCCTTCAAGCCTAGGCCATCACGTCCAGACCCTAACCAACCATCCTAGGAGCTATACCACACCCTAGGGACCCTAGTGGAACGAGCCTAAAATGCCTAGAACCTCCAGCCCTATGCCGCTCCCGTTCATGCACTATACACACCAAAAACGACTTGCAGCCTATGTGGCCCATGTACAGCCCTTGCACCTCTCATCTAGGACCATGAATAGCCTCCCTTAGGACCCTTGAACACCTCCCAAACAGCAGCTAGCAGCCTCCCTTGCCTAGGATGAAAACACAAACCCTAGCCCATAGAAACCTAATTTTACTTCATCCTCTAACCCTAATTTTTCCAGGCTTTAGACGTACACCTAGGGACCTTTAAAAATGTGGAAAAACATCCCTTCAAGTACCCACTACAACAAAATAGCTTTTCGCAGCGCGCAAATTCACTTTCCGCAGCGCACATTGCACGCTGCGAAGTTGGAAGCTGTTGAAAGTTCAAGATTATCCGCAGCGTCCATGTGCACGATGTTCACACTTTTATCAACGGCGTGCATATCCACGCCGTTGATACAACCATCCGCAGAGTGCAATGTATGACGTTAATATTCAAAAAAACCTAAATATTAGCGAAAACACCGTCGCTACATGGCGACAGTTCAAATCCAAAAACACCGTCGCTAAATTAGCGACCATTTACAGTCCGTCGCTACTTAAATGACCGAATTTAAATTTAGCGACGTTTTTACAACCGTCGCTAAAGTTTTCATAAAAATAAAAAAAAATTCACTTTTGTAATTTAATAAATTTTAAAAAAAAACTACAATTATACTATAATAAGGCACCGTTTGATACGTAGGATGTGATTAATAATTTAATGATAATATAAGGGATAACATAGTTGAGAACGTGGACAATTAGTACGACGTATTAAATTTCAGTCCTGTTTGGTAGTATTTATTCGTTCGGGATAAGCACAACTCATTATTTAAGTTCCCTATTTTACCCTTCTCACTGTATGTATTCCGGATAAGGTTTCTTCTTTTGTACCCAATGTGCAGATCTCTGTCACTATTCTCTCACACAACGCATGTCCTTGGCATTCCTTGCATCCCACAGTTGAGGTAAAACCGAAGTAGATCTGTGAAGTAAAGGTAAGGATCTGGGTTACAAATAAATCTTACGGCACTTTTTTATATGTTCACGATGTGGTGTAAATTCTAAGAACGAAATCTTTACATTTCGCCTGTTTGTTCATTAATTTTGATTCTTTACTTTTGAGTGAAAGAAACCTTTGCAGGTTCGTCGACCGTTGCTTAGTCGGTACACCGTACAAGGTTATTTTGGAGGAGAATATAAATTCATCAACGGCGCAGTCAGTTCGGACGTCTATGGCATGGTGATTTATTTCTATCTTCGAGTACTTTTTTTTTTTGCGTGTGCTTTCAGGATCGGAGTACATTACTTGTTTGTAGATTGTGATACTTGTTCACTTTTTTAACTCCAGCCATTTTTTTATTTTGAATGAAGTTTTTTGTTCGCACATTTTTAGTATAAAATTTAAGTACATATTCTCTTAAATGCAGAAGAAAACATACGTCGTGTTCGTGGGAAGGAAGCCCGGAGTGTACGACCGCTGGGCTGAGGCGAACGCACAAGTTTATCGTTTTCTTGGTGCTTGTTACCAAGGTTACGAAAGTAGAGCAGCCGCCGACGAAACCTTTAATTGCTCGGTCGAAAAACCATTTGAGGTTCCAAATTTTAATGATTCTAGTTGCTCAACTTCTACTACAGCTGAAAATTGTGCGCCGAAAAAAAGTGTCGATAAGAAATTAGTTGAGCTATTGAATGAAATGTCTGATTTAGTTCGTGAGCAACGCAACGTAGGTATGAAAATGGAGAAGTTGTCTGATGAGATTGGAAAGCTGTTGGAGGATTTGGAAATTAATGATGTGCCGTAGATAATTCTTGACACTAAACTTCATTCGTATGTTATAAATTATTGTGTCAATGTTCATGTTAGTCTTCGATTGCCCTGTTGTGTACAAAAGTGTGAATTAACATATATGTGAAACTGTTGCCTGCTGCACCTTCTTCTCTGTGTGTCGAAGAACCACAACTCATTGTGTCACACATGTTTAAATTTGGTGCAGGTATGTTAATTTCCTTCGCCGTACATTAAATTTAAAACTTTATCAAGCTTCTGTTTAACTCGAATTTGTTGTGTAAAATATTTGATGGAACCTTGTATTGTAATTACAGGTTGGTAAACAGTAACTCAACTTCTTTAGCAATGACTTTTCTTGGTACGTCATTTCCGAAGATATAATTTTATGTTGATAAAAGTGTGTGCTTCTCTTTAGTACTATTGTTTCAAAAATGTAATTATGGGTACGTTTTTTTAGTTTAGTTAAGTGTAGAATTTGTATTTACTATTACCTTGTTGTAGTGTATTTATTTGTGGTACAAATTTTGTTTTAAAATATTTGGTAGGTGTTGACCTACTACAGATTTCCATCATCACAATATCTAGCAACTGCAAGTCATTGAATAGAGGTAGTTGGAGAAGTTAAGTCATTAAGTTCTTGCTGTTATATATGAAGGATGTTTGTTATGATACTACGTACTCTCCACAGCATACGGTGCTTCTTTATGTGGTGCACAATGTCTTTACGTTGTCAAAATGCCTCTGAAGAAACTGTGACCAGCAAGTATCAGGTACCTGTGATTGATCTCATATCTGATGATGAAAAATGTAAGTGCAGTGATAATGAAGTAGCTGGTAGTGAAGTGAAGTACGTAACTGCTGATCAACTTCAAGTTGTCGATAGAAACTCTAGGAAGAAGGCGAAGTTGTTTCACACATCCTCCGTCCCCGAGTGTCTTGCTCCAAACACCAAAAAACCACTGAATTTGAATGTCGGTGTGAACATCGACTCCAAGGCAAACCAACTCAAATCCCTCGAGCAAGTCTCAAAGAAGGATGTTGTTGTTGTTGAGTTGTCGTCAGATGAGTCCAGTGCTTAACTTCTTTATGACAGTAGTATGTGTAGTTATGTCACTACCCTTTTGTTCTCTTGACCGAGTACATTACAATGTGATTATATATTGTATATTTTGAATCAGTGTATGTATAAATGTGTACTCGAATCTCCATTTTGCACACATTACATGTAATGTGTTTTCCATGTTTCTGTATGTAAAAGTGGTTGTATGGTGCTCCAATGTCGAAGTCTTTATTACGTGCACTGTATTTGTATGTAAATAACCAATGGTAATGGTAATAGACTTGTGTTTTTTGTTGTACGAGACGTGTGTAATAATAACCTCAAATATGTTGTACTGTGATTTCTTGTATTCCAATTACATTACTGAAGGATTAAAATTTTGTAAGATTGATCACTGTACAATAGCAAAATTTGACCTATATAATAAAAATGCTTCGAAAACTGTAATAAACAATCTGGAATTCTCAATTACAAATTTTGAATTTTTACTACGAAGAAGTTTGTACAAAGTAAGTAAACATTATTTGCAAAAGCACAAGGGTATGAGATACAAGCAATTGAATTTGCAGTAGTCTATATAACAAAATATTACGTGCAACAAAAACAACAAAAGTTTTACATTGATAATTTTTAGTACAACACAAATGCAACCAATTTTCAAGATAACAGATTACAACATCCATGTCACCCAAAATTACAGATAACTAAGTCACGGTTGCTCATAAAGTGTAGAACCATTGCTCAAAAATAACAGATTACAATTTCCCTTTCCACCAACAGTACCAAAAAATAAGTTAAGGCTCATCAACAACTCAAAAACCATTGTTCCCCACCAAACTTAAACTTAAATTTTTAACCATTACTCACCACACAACAACCTCTTAACCAAGCAAATCCTTCCACGATCGCCAAGTCTTTTGAATAGTGCCAAGTCGTTATGGTTGTTGAATAACAACTTAGCTGCAGCAACTTGTTCATCTTCGGAAAGGTCGGTAATACCCTGCAATGCCTCCAAAACAGTATCTTGAACATCGGAAAGTTTGTCGTCGGCTGAAAATTCCTTGATCATTTGTGACATCGTGTCTTTTGTTATGTGAGCGAGGTTGTTGATTGCCTCGAATATTGATTGATTTTTCTCATTAATGTGCTTCCTCTTCTTACTTTTAGAAGACATACCTGCCTTTGTATTAGACGTTGGCGTATGCGTTTCAGATATTGAATCATCAACAACATCGAACAGGAGATGTGTACGACTCTCGCCAATGAATTCTCCGTTTGGAACTTCTTCACCGAGGTTAAGAACTTGTTGTAAATCATTCTCAAAAGTCTTTGAATGCTCTCCAGTAGCTCGATCGTTTCCGAAGATTTCAGCACAATCATTAAAATGTGTCCACTGCTTATGCCGCATTGCTCTAAAACTTGGGTCATGCTGAATCAATCATGAAGGGAAGGAGTAATCGGTACACTTGTATACATTCAGGTCAAAGTACTGGAGAATACATACCTTGACAACGAATTCCTAAGTCTCGTCTGTAGCATCGATCGTGTTATCAGTATCATTCCAACCGACTCCACTCTTGGACAACAACGTCACCAAACTACTATATGTCTTCTTCCACACATGTATTTTTGAATTTATATGAGGATTCCCACGTATATTTGTTCCTGGTATTGTCGTCTGCATTGCATTCTCCAACAAAGTCAAGTAACCTGCTTTAAAACCATTCTCGCTTTTCCATCCTTTGTCATAACTTCTTTCAGTGACTGTATTAACACATCTTCTTCACGACCACTCCAACTTCGCTGTGTCTTGTCGGGTTTCTTGCACCTCGCAGTGCCGCTACCAGAAGTTGGTGCACTATCCATGATTAGATGAAAGTTGCGTGTAGTTATTCTGTCAACAAATGAACATTAGATAAGTACATGTGTTAGTAGAAATGATTGAAATAATTAGGAATGTTACAAATTGAAGCTTTAACATTCACATTGAAAGATAACTGTTGCAAAGTCAACGGGCTGAAAACAAAGTTCTGGAAATCACACCGCTTAATATGAAAACAAGTACAACGGCACAGTTACAGACAATAAATAAAGATGTTCAACTACACACACGAAATGATTACAACAGAAGGCTTTAATTGTAGGTGTTCCACATGGACATTGCACACTGATCTTGCCAATTAACCCAATCGTTCGACGACTCAAAACTGCTTATGTACTCATTACGTGTATCATCAATGGGACTGCCAACTTCGTCTTCTTATTCCTCTAAAGGATCGTCGGGCATTTGATTACGGATGAAATTATGTAATAGAATGCAAGCAAGAATTATTTGGTTTTGAACATGCAAGGGGTAGAATGAAGGACTTCGAAGGATAGCCCATCTCTTTTTCAACAAACCAAATGCTCTTTCAATAATGTTTCTTGCTTGTGAATGCCTCCAATTGAATAACTCCTTGTGATCTTGTGGTGCAGATGCACGATTGCCCCAAGCATCCCTATGATATCTAACTCGTCTGTACGGAGTCAAGAAACCCTCCACATTAGCGTATCCATTGTCGCAAAGATAATAACAACCTACACAATTATTACGTATGAATGAAAGAGAGTGTCACGAGAAACCATTAATGGTGAAATAAAAAAATTCACATAGGTAAACAATAAACACATGTAGAGAATAAATTTATTCACATTTTACCTCTTGGAACCTTGAATGCATCATCCCGAGTTAATGCATCTCTTAAAACTCTGGCATCAGCGGCAGATCCCTCCCAACCAGTCAGAGCATAAATAAAGTTCATATTTCGATCACAAACCCCCAACACGTTTACCGCAATAGTTCCTTTTCTGGTTCTATATTTCGCTTTGCCTCTTGCACGAACGTGTACGCCGATATGAGTGCCATCCAATGCACCAGACAACCCTTGACAAAATATTATGGACAATGCAGAAAATATTATGGACAATGTAAAACAATACTTACTTGAAGTCAAACACATCTTATGGAGAATTTAAAAATGAGAAAGAAAATCGAACATAATAATACCTCAAACCATTTCCAAGGATCGCTGTCACATGTCTCATCCACAGGGGTAGGCTTCACAAGAAGTAATGTATACAACTTCAACAACGCACGCATAACTTCATGAAAATGTGCGCTGACTATCTGTCCATTACGCATGTAATCGTGACTGGTAACCCGATTCTTCTTATGGTGTGCCAATATAGACAAAAACATTGCAACCTTCTATTGGACGCGGACATACCGAGAATCTGTTAGTCATCCTATGTGCATTAAAAGATAGCACAACCTTCCAAATGCATTACGATTCATTCTCAAGTTCAACACACATTGAACATCACCCGCATCAATAATCATATTCAAATGGCTAATTGAGCATTGATTCTTTGTGTCATACTTTACGAAACCGGTGTATTACGAGTAGCGCGATGGCGACGGGAAACCATTCTCGGACGTGGTCGGATTAGAAGGCACAACATCAATAAATTTATAAACAACAGTTGTCGAACCATTACAACCAGTAGAAGTTTTCTACGTTTCTCCATCTTGCCAAAACACTTAACAAACGATAAGACATTCAAATTTAGTCGTAGAAGAGAAGAATATGAACAAAACTTTTAATAAATCAGACTTCCTCAAGGGAAATCTTCATTGCCAAATTTGAAATTTGAGGGATCTGAGTAATCATACGCATTTCAGTGCAATTGAACTAAACTAAATTATGAAGTACAATTACAGAAAGAATGAAGAAAATCGCAATCGATAAGTATGAAATATAAAAACGAACACAATTGGGGCGTAATCCTGTCTTTCCGTACTCTAACTAATGTATTATGATATCAAACTTTTAATCACGTAAAGGTCGCTGCCGGAGTTCATTACTTACAGCACAACTTCAAGAAAACGTGAGGTGGCAACATTTTGTTCCAAAAAAGGTTCGACAGATAATTATATTATTACAAAGTCAAAAAAATTCTCTGTGTTTTGTCAAGATTTTCTTGGCACTAAAAATTTACCTGGTAATAGGAACTGTCTTCGGAGACAGTTTGCGAGATGGAAGTGGACTTCAATGGACAGTGATAAGCCTCAACCAAAGAAGACGGCGGCCATTTTCAGTAGGAGAGAAATGAGTGAGAATTTGGAGGTTTCGTTTATATTAGGGCGAAGGGTATTTTTGGCAAACGAACTATTTGTCTAGCGTACTGTACAAATGAGGACTGAGAATACCTTCCTCAAATTGGGATTTCAGTCCTGCGTTTTCAAGGTTGAACAGTGCACATTTCACGGGCCCCGGGTTACTAGTGCTTGACTTAAAAAGGTACCAAACACTTGACTAAAAAGGTAATCCTACCCAAATCCTAACAACCAAACGTGGCATAAATTGACTGATTGTCATAATTAATACTTAAAAAATTAACAAAAATCGAAACAAAAAAATATACTTAAATCGAAATTAAAATCGTATAAGACAGAAAAATTTTAATTGTTTTGAAGTGGTGTGGAGGGAGGTGAAACGGAAATCGGTATTTATAGACAATTTGTGACTACTAGCGACAGTTAACAAAACATCCGTCGCTAGTAGCGAAGGATTTTATATACCGTCGCAAATATACGGCTATTAGCGACACCTTATTAGAAACGGTCGCGAAACGCGACGTCATATCTTAAATCCGTTGCCGATTAAATCGGCGACGGTTTGCGAAATTCTCAATTAGCGACGGTGTAATAAACCGTCGCTAATTAGAAAATTCTCTCATTTTCGGCAGCATGTTTATAATGCACGCCGTGAATTCATAGGGGAGTAACAGCGCACATTATTGCACGCTGCGGATAGTATATTCGCACCATTTTCCGCAGCGTGCTTTTATTGTACGCCGTGAATGCATAGGGTATTAATAGCAAACATTATTGCACGCTGCGGATAGTATATCATATTACTTTCCGCAGCGTGCTTTGATGCGTGCCGTTAATGTATATGTTATTAACGGCGCACATTAAAAACACGCTGCGGAAAGTATATAATATTTACAGCACACATAAAAATATACTGCGCATATTACTTTCCGCAGCGTTCTTTAAATGCACGCCGTTATTGCTGTCAAGTGCCACTATATTAACAACGCACATATAGGTGTACGCCGTTAAAAGTACTTTTCGCAGCGTGCTTTTAAAGCACGTTGTTGATGACGTGCTGCGGAAAGTCATTTTTCTTGTAGTGACCCGTACCATGGCATCCCCTTTGTGCATCATTATGAAGAGTTTTAAAAAAAGAAAACTCTAGTTTTATGCATAATAAGCCATAAAAACGAAAATACAAGGTAGTGTTTCATATTTTTCATGCAAACATACATCAGACATATAATATGGTTTGATAGATGGGAAAAATAAAGATTAAGGCGTGCCTTTGCGTTTAAAACGCTCGAAATACGAATACTGTAGCAGTGAAAGTTGGCGAAGAAAGGAGAATTATTTATATTTTTTTCTACCCTTTTCTCTTGTCGAAACTCGACAAAAAACCCACCTTGGGATGCAAGGGAGTCAGGCGATCGTTGTTGGAAGGAAGAACGAGGAAGAAATTCGACGAACAAATGAGTGAAAAATCAAAACTTTCCTTGCCTTCCTTCCATTTATTCGGCCGCTTGTTTTGATTCAAATTGTTACGTAATTTGTGTGTGTTTTGTGGGGTGTGTGTGTAGGACTTTTTTAAAAAGAAATTAAAAAAAGTTTCTTAATGGGCTTAATTAAGCCTATTTTTTTTAAATAATAAATTAGGCACATTAATCTTTATAAAATCATTAAGCCTCAAATTACAAGATTTAAAAATACCTAATTTAAAAAAAACAAACCCTTATAAAATATATTATTCACTTACTCCAACCATTTAACTAAAATTTGACCTTAAAAATTCCATAATTCTTAAATTATTTAAAATAATTCTTTTCTTAACTAAAATTTTTTTTATCTTTTAAATCTTTAACACCTTAATCGTCTTCGGTCCTCCGTTCAGACCAACCACCGATATTCATCTGAAAATCTTTAAATAATGAAATCAAATAAAATTATACAATTAATCATTTAGTAAATCAAAATATATCATTCATGCATCTAAAATTATTTAATTAAAATACTTTAGTAATTTAATAATTTCATATATGCGATCTGCGTAGACTGATTTTCAGGCGTTACAACTTGACTATGGATGACTTTTCAGCAGAGTCATCCACCAAACTTTTGTTTTTCAGGAGTTAGCTGAGTGGCACAACAAAATCTTTGGACCGTTTGGAATATTGAAACATGTTCTTAAAGATGGTGAAAATGATAGATGACCAGTTCAGCCTCCGTCCAGCCATGACATCCGTTATAACTTGAAATATTTCAAAGTTGGGGGCATCAAACGAGCCTGCCTTGACGAGTACACCATTGACTACAATATCATCCAATAAGTGAATTTATGGCTTCAGTTCTTTCTTTGGATTGGAAACCTTGATTTTTTATCCATCAGCAGATAGTAGCGTCTGAATCTCCTCAATATCAGAAGTCTTCACTTCAGAAAAGTGAACTAAGCCATCAGTAGGCAGTTGGAAGAGATTGTTGAAGGAGTCATCTTCAATGTTCAGCAACTTGCTGTTGACGGTTGTTGTTATTTTACCGTCATTAGAAATGAAGCTATTACCATAAAGATCTTGAATCTCCTTGGGATAAATTTCTTGAGTAGATAACCCCAGAAATTTCTTCATTCCAGCTGCTTAAAGCTTGAGAAAGACACTTCGAACTTCTTCGTCCTTAGAAGAGAGGACTGAGTCGAAGTCGATAGCCATTGCATTAAGGATGTATGCAGGAATTTGGCTTGCCATTGCTGAAATTTGGATATCTGCGAGGAATAAAAGCTCTGTGTGTTTGATTTGCTCTGAGAGTTGAAATGCTTGTAAAGAAACTGAAATGGAGCGGGCACAATGACTTATGTTGGTGACTATTTAAATTTTTTGACACATGTCAGTCCAAGATTGATTTGAATAAAACATGTGTACGTGGTGTGTAATTGTGGATAAGAATCGGTTGGACTACGTGGGGCCATGTTACCAATCACTATTCAATGGATGACATAATTAAATGCGTAATTTTAACAGTCACATAAGTTTCAGTAAACCTATATGATAAGATCAGTTTTGTAACGTCTCGAAAATTTGAAGGTCCACGTAAACCACATGCATGCAAGTTATTAAAATTCTTTTGTATTCTATTAAATTTTTTTAATGCATTAAATGCATGTTTATTTCATGAATATGTGTTTTAATTCATGGTTTATTAAAGTTTCATGCATTAGGATTTTAAGTTGAATTTCATGCTCGAACGAGAAACGGAGACCGGTGATATTCATGTTTAATTTTTATTAATTAATACAAGTTGTTTTTAAGTGTATTTTCAAGAAATGGGCTTTGTTCGGTACACAAATTTTAATGATTCGGAGGATTTTGAGTGTTCGGGTAATTATTTTCAAAAACGTACCTAAACGAAATATTTTTCGGGACCATTTTTGGGCTTATTGGGTTTGATTTAATGCTTAATGGGCCCAACTATCCCTTAATCCTTATTTTTGGCTCATTAGTGCATTGTTTAACATTTAAATATGCCTTCAACTAATCCTAAACCCTAAACCTAATCAATGGCCGCCCGCCCACTAAAATTTCAGCAGGTTTTCTTGTGAAGTTTCAGCAGCCTTGCTAAATAAAATATTGGTCCTCCATTATTTCTTCAAACAAGATAACTTCCCGCTCCTTCAGTGCTTCCCCGATGCGCGATTCTTCGAGGTTTTGTTCATAAATCATCAAGGCACGCCATGTATCTCTTTTTCTCATCATTTACACAAAATATATGCTGATATATATTTACTTGCTTGAGGAATCCATTAATCTATCACTACTACAAAAACGCAAAACGACAACGCAAAATCCGTTGTCGTAGGCCATTTAAAAACTGTTGTAACTGAGGGTGTTGTTGAAAGTGCATTCAACGACAATGGTTTTTAACCGTTTTCATTGCTAACATTTGCAATGGATTTTTTACATTTGCGACGGATTTAACCTTCGGGATTTAGCGACGGGTTATGACAAACCGTCGGTAAAAATTAACGACGGAAATCATGCCAACCATCGTTAATTAGCGACGGTATTTAACCATCACTAAAATTAGCGACAGATTTTCCATAAAGTTCGTCGATAAAATTGTCATGATGTACGTCGCTCATTTTTCAGTAAAATCAAAAAAATTTACTTTTAATAATTTAATAAATCTAACAACATTCATGATCTAAACTAACACTTAAAAATATATAATAAATTGAAGCGAAAAAATTTACCCTAAATCGAAACTAAAATCATGTAAGAGAAACTTTTAAGTGTTGTGCAGTGGTATGTAGTTAAATGTATTGAAAACGCTGGTATTTATAGAAAAGTTGCGACCCTTTCTGATTGACCATCGCTATTAGCGACAGTAAGTTTATAAACTGTCGCCATTAGCGACGGTTATTCATACACTGTCACTATTAGCGACGGTTGAATAATAATTGTCGCTGTCGCTAATTAAAAATATGTAGCGACGATTTTGAATAAACCGTCGCTAATTTAAAATATGCGACGATTTAGATTAATTTAAACCGTCGTTAATTTAAGAAATGCGACGGTTTTTTAAAACAGTCGCTAAATTTCGTGACAGTTTGGATAAAACCGTTGCGAAATACAGCAACAGTTTAGTAAAACCCTTGTTGTTTGTCCAAAAAACATGCTAATGGACAACGATTTTCTAAAACCGTTGTCAATTGTCCAAAAAAACAAGCTAATAGACAACGGTTTTATAAACCGTTGTCGTTGACACTAAAAAAAGCTCAGAGACAATGTTTTTTAGAAAACTGTTGTCGATTTTCCAAAAAAACACGCGAATAGACAATAGTTTACAGAACTGTTGTCGTTGACCATAAAAAAAACGCTCAAAGACAACGGTTTTTTAAGTTTTTAAAAAACCGTTGTCTCTGACCCCATAAAAGACAACGGTGTTCTAAAAACCTTTGTCTTTTGCTTTAAAAAATGTCATACGACAACGGTTTAAAAAAAAAACCGTTTTAAAAAATAAAAGACAACGGTTTTAGCGAAAAGCCATTGTCATATGTGTGTTATTGAATAACAAATTTTTTGTAGTGTATCATGTGGTTTCATTTGTGCAAATTTTTAACATTAAAATTGCTTCCTTTTGTTACAAACTAACGTTTCTTGATTTTGTTTGAGGGGGCTGCCGTGTTTTGTTTTAAAGGGGTTTTTCACATTGAAAATGATGGTGTTATAAGGCTGGAGTCGAAGCTTTGTGAGTTTTAGGATAGGACCGATTGATATCTTGAGTCTTCGGGTGAAATATTTGTGTCACAAAACCTGTCACCCTCTGTTATTTCAAATTCGTTGATTTATAAGTTGGTTTTCTGGAAATGTGTACAACATATGATTTGTAGAAATCTCTGTTATCTTCGATTTGATAGCAAATTCGTAATTTTATGATAAGAAACGAGGGAGATATGATTTTTATAGTAAAACAGTTCCATCTGTGAAATTTCTGTATCATAAAACACGTCACCCTCTGTTTTTTCGAATTCTGAAACTTATAAGTTGGTTTTCTAGAACTCCAAGAACCCTAGGTTTTTTGCTCTAAAAAAAAAAATCTGAATTGATGGAATAAAATATGTGTGTGTGTGTGATGTCGTGTGAGTGTGTGTGTGTGTGTTAAAGTGTGTGTGCGTGTGTTAGAAAATAAATTAGGGAAATGATTTTCTAATTACTCAATTAACAATGCAAATAAAAGTGCAAATATTAATAAAACTGTTAATTTCCACCACTAAGCAAAGTCCCCTAATTTAAAATAAAATGCACATTTGCTAAACTTAAAAAGTTTTAAAATCCTAAAATAATAAAATAAATATATTAGTTTTTGAAAATGCTAAAACCCAATAAATCATTTAAAATGTCCCAAACCCAACTTAAAATAAATACCACATTTTAAAATTTTCAAAATCGTCGCCGATCTCTTTTCCTCGATCCCGCTTTGAATAATCGCCTGAAAAATGAAACAAAAGAAAAGATTTAACGTGCATCACATAAACATAAATAATTTAAAATAATTCATTTAAAAAAATCATGCATCTCTAAAAATCATTTTAAACTTAAATAAATAATTTAGCCATTTAAATAAATGCATGAGCTTTACCTGTACTGAATTTGGGCTCTACACTTTCACTGTCTTTAGGACTGTTGTCTCCAATGCGATGAAATTTTTCTAAACCGATGTTTTCTACAATCGTCCGGCAAACACTTCAGTCGTAAATCTGACCCATTCATTATATCTTTCAACTTTGATTCAGAGAACTCATTTATTTATTCCCATATCACATCAGTATGAGTTTGAATTGGGTTGGTCGGTCTGGGCTGCTCAATCAATTTGCCCCTTACCTTTTGGGTTAGTGAGGGTATGAGAAATGCTCAGCCTTGACATTGTTGAATCCAATTTTTCATGTATCACAACTCCCTTTGTTCGGGAAAAAGGCAGTGTAGTTGGACCGGTGATAGTGATGAGTGGTGCTCTCACTCCAACTTGTTTCAGTTTCTCACCAGATTCGGTGATAGTCTTCTTTGCGGGAGCAGTTGGAGGAGGTTGATGATGTTCAATTGGAGATACAACTGGAACTGCCCTGATTGGTATAGCACTGATATTTTGTTCATCTCCAGTTGGCTTTAATCTCTCAGCTGGGACAGCTTCCACAACAGCAGTTGGTTTGGTCTTTTGGGACCTTGGCTTCTTCAAGATTTTTGGATATGGAGTTTTCTCCGATTCAGTTTCACTGACAATGAATTTCCTCTTGATTGCCTTTTTCTGATCCAATTCCTTGGTCTTCTTGACTGATTTGGGAGCTGCCTACGTCCCATTGTCTTTCTTAACTTTAAAAAACTGCTCTAGAGAAATGTCCAGCTTGGTTTTCGGTTGCTGAACATTCTTGGAAGTGAAGAACTTGTGAAACGTTTGCTATTTGTTTTCTTAAAAAGTACTAGAAATATTTTTTTAAAAAAAACCTTTACTAGCATCGGCCGAACACTTGCATAAAATAATTAAAGTATTTTTGACATCATTTTAAAATAATCCAACCAACTGACATTTAAAAGTCCAAAAGGAATAGTTTAAAGCATAAAATCATCAAACGTTTTACCAACTTAAAAACATTATTTGAAAATTATAGCTCATACTATAACATCTCAAAAACCACACATAAACATAAATAAAAGTCATAAAATATCTTTAACATACTTAAAATCATAAATCATAAACTAATGCGGAAACTAGCGTCGGTCCTCGGGTTATGTGCACCTTCAGTCCATCAAAATCAACCATCAAGACCTCCATAAACATTATTATCATAATCACTTGCATCAATCACACCTAGTGAGTCTAAAGACTCAACACACCATAATCTTAATAAAAAGTACTACATATACAGATCACATACAACAGTGAAAATACTTGTACTTAAATTATCTTTTTCATGAAGATGCATAACCATAAACGTTTTCAAAAACCTTTACATGATGCATAAACTTTAAACATAAACATTTTCATGTCATCTTCAACATATTCATATACATATTATCATCAACATATACGTATTCCTTTTTCCTTTCGTTGAATTCAGATCGTTAATTGAGACTTTCGTGTTCATCTACGTCTACGTGTTGGGCGATGGATCCATCTAAACGTAACCATAGTACTAGGCGGCAGGGATATCAGCAACACTCTCACCGGTCAACTGAGCCTTGGCCTATCATATCCTCATATGGAAATACGATCGTCGTGGCTCCCTCGGGGGCCTTCTCCCATAGACGGGTTCTCTATGGGGCTTTTTCTCATAAATGGGTTCCCTTTGGGGCCTTTTCCTGTAAATGGGCTCTCTCTGGGGCCTTCTCCCCTCACGACATCCCCATTCATATCATCATATTCGTATATCGTCGAGCTCTCACTGGGATCGTAACCCTCACGATATCTCCAACATATCCTCGTATTAGTTACAATTACTCCACTTCCTTCAAAGTTTCATATTCTCATCGCTTTATAAAATTAAACATGCATATAACGTTTTTCTTTTAAACCAAGAATGCAATATTTCTTTTAACATAAAATTCTATAATCAATTAAAATAAACATTTTAAAATATTAAAATTCCATAAACATTTAAAATAAAATTGTAACATCAAAAAATTTAAAATAACATTTTGAAATATTAAATCATAAACATTTAAAATAAACATTTTGACATAAAAATCCCTAAACATATAAAATTCCATAAACATTTAAAATAATAATTTTAACATATAAAATTCCATTAACTTCCATAACCATTGAAAATAATCATATTAGCACATAAAACAGCATTCAGAGCACTGCCATGACGTTTACTATTTTCTAGGTGTAAAATAACCGTTTTACCCCTCGAAGCATAATTTTTCGTATTTATCTTTAGACCTCGGAACAACGTCCCAAATTGTCCCAAACTTATCCTAATACCTTAAAACACTCCCATAAATATTTCTTGGGCTTAAAATTTAGCTTTTCGATAGGTTTCCCGATTGCTTTTTAAACTTAGATGTACAACTCGGTTTTGACTCGTATGGACTCGAGGTTAACCAAAATTGAAGTAAATATTAATAACACCTAAATAACCCATATTCATCCCAAATCAAGCCAATTATAACCCTTGAACAAGCCTAAAACGTGCTGGAAAATTCTGCTCATTTTTGGAAAACCCTAATCTATCCTACAACTGTTTCCTTCAAGCCTAGGCCATAACCATCACGTCCAGACCCTAACCAACCATCCTAAGAGCTAGACCACACTCTAGGGACCCTAGTGGAACGAGCCTACAATGCCTAGAACCTCCAGCCCTAAGCCATTCCCCTTCATGCACTATACTCCCCAAAAACGACGTTCAGCCTATGTGGCCCATGTCCAGCCCTTGCACCTCTCATCTAGGACCATGACTAGGCTCCCTTATGACCCTTGAACTCCTCCCAAACAGCAGCTAGCAGCCTCTCTTGCCTAGGATGAAAACGCAAACCCTAGCCCATAGAGACCCAATTTTACTTCATCCTCTAACCCTAATATTTCTAGGCTTTAAACGTACACCTAGGGACCCTTAAAAATGTGGAAAAACATCCCTTCAAGTACCCCTACCATGACAGCCCCTTTGCGCATCATTATGAAGGGTTTTTAAAAAAGAAAACTCTAGTTTTATGCATAATAAGCCATAAAAACGGAAATACAAGGTACGGTTTCATATTTTTCATGCAAACATACATCAAAGACATAATATGGTTTCATAGATGAGAAAAATAAAGATTAAGGTGTGCCTTTGCGTTTAAAACGCTCGAAATACGAATACTGTAGCGGTGAAAGGTTGCGACGAACGGAGGACGATTTATATTTTTTTCTACCGTTTTCTCTTGTCAAAACTCCACAAAAAACCCACCTTGGGATGCACGGGAGTCAGGTGATCGTTGTTGGAACGGGAGTCGGGTGATCATTGTTGGAAGGAAGAACGAGGAAGAGATTCGACGAACAAAGAGTAAAAAACAAAACTTTCCTTGCCTTCCTTCCCTTTCTTCGGCCACTTGTTTTGATTCAAATTGTTACGTAACTTGTGTGTGTTTTATAGGGGGGGTGTGTGTAGGACTCTTTTAAAAAGAAATTAAAAAATGTTTCTTAATGGGCTTAATTATGCCTATTTTTTTAAATAATAAATAGGCCCATTAATCTTTATAAAATCATTAAGCCTCAAATTACAAGATTCAAAATACCTAATCTAAAAAAACCAAACCTTTATAAAATATATAATTCACTTGCTCCAACCATTTAATTAAAATTTGACCTTAAAAATTCCATAATTCGTACTCGTTCATGGACTCTCCAGTCTTCATTTTAATATTGTCAAACTTCTGAACAATAACTGAGAGTTTATTTTCTTTTGTTTGATCATTTCCCTTGCAGAGTTGAATCAAATTTTCCCTTATCTCTTTTGTAGTTTTGCAGATCTTTATCTTGCTGAAAGTAATTTTATCCAACGTTTTGCACAGAATTCCTTTGGCCACATTATCAAGATTGACTTTTTTTTAATCTTTTGTTGTCCACTCTTCACGTGGTTTGTTGATTCGATGAGGTGCACCATCAGTTATGGCAACAACAGTGTTTGCTTTCAATGTTTTAATTTGTCCATCAGTTATGACGTACCACATATCATCATCTTATGAAACTAAATTAGCGCCTGCATTCTTATCTTCCAATCATCAAAATCTTCTCTAGAGAACATTGGAATCTTATTGAAGGAAGACATGTTATTCAGATGTAAAGATAGAAATATTCAGAAACAAGATTCAACAGCTCTGATACCACTTGTTAGGATTGGTTGGATGCGACAAAGTTTTTAGAATGAGGGTTAAATAAACACTTTGCAATTTTCACAACTTTTCGAAGGATGAATCAATTTACTGATATACTGAATTCGAGAATCTTGTTCTCAATATCAATCAGTTAACTAATGAAAGTACGAAAAATAAACAGAATTTCATATAGAATAAAACTGAGAATAAAAGACCCAAGATTTGTGGATGTTCGGAGACTTCAAACGTTCCTACGTCACCCCTTCTATCTCAAGGATATTATATTTACTAAAATACTTTGACCTATACAACACTTTGTACAAGCCCACTTCAGTTTAGACTTAACACTGCCAAAACTGAAATTCTTAGTATAATTATAAAATTATCAGTACTCAACTGATTTAATTTCTAAGCACAACTGATCTCTAAAAGATTGAATATTTCAACAATGAGTGTTTTTGCTTAAGCTCAAAATATAGCCTGAAAGCTATGAATAAATCTAATAAGTGAGAACTTCGTAACAGATAATAGTTTGTTGTGTGTTCTCAGATAGCTTGTGGATAACTCTGGAACTGAGTAACTCTTTCTCAGCTGATTTTCTCGACTATTTATAGGCTTTGCTTCCAACATTAACATTGAATGTGTTTGAATCTTTATATCCGTTAGAAAGGTCAACATTCTTCTGAAAATCGTACACTGTAGTTTTTCTGAAATGCAGCGTTCCCACTACAACTTGCAGTCTGCTTATTTAAAAATTTTCGTTTGATAGTTACGTTCCTTAACTGATTCCTCTTGAATGATATCTTATCATTCTTATCTCTTCTTTTGTATTCAACTGATCTCTTTTCTTTTTCAGTTGAATGTCTACTGTCCTTCTTCGGTTTAGGAGAGTCAGCAATAAAGTGTCCCGGCTTGCCACAATTATATCAAGAATGTGTTTCTTCCTTAGAGTTGTTTTTCTTATATTGCATCTGAAATGGACCTTGGTTTCTTCTCATGAATTTACCAAATTTCTTCACAAAATATGACATGGCATCATTACTCAGCTGATCTGCCATTTTCTTAGTTGAACCAGTTGGTTCGAGTTTGACATCACTAAGGGCAATTGTGATTTGCGGTGTATAAGGCTATCCTTATCTTGTTTCGAGTTCAACTCATAGGCTTTGAGATCAGCAAACAAATCATGTAATTCAACCTTATTCAGATCCTTTGACTCTTGATAAAGATAAAAAATTGTATATTAATTAAATGTTTTATAATATAAATTTATAGTTTTTTTTATTAAATGTTTAAATATTATATGTTTTATAATAAATTGTATAAAATACAAATTGTTGTATAATATTATAAGTTTTTACTATTTTTACAGGTTCGATAAAACAAGATTAACCTTGACGTTGCAAATGAGATTAAGATGATTATTGGACTTGTAGAAAGTTGATGATAATATCTACAATATTGGTGACAAGCATGAGATAAAAATCTTCTCACAATTATGATCAAATTAAGCAACAAATAAAGTTACCAAAAGAGTGGCAGTTTTACCATGATATAGCATTTTGACCATATCTCTCAAACATGGTCAAATGGTAAAACAAAAATACCACAATTCAAACAACTCAGATATCTACATGTTTTGTTTTATGTGGAAAAGAAAATTCGGATGAGAATATTTTCAAAAGTGATGTGTATTAAAATATAATTTCTTGGAACACCAATGAAGACTTATGTGTAAAAAAATAATATTTTATTTGTGGTTGTCTCTTCAAATTTGTATATAAATAGGGGTGCATTGTATTGAATTGAGATATCCCTCATTCTATGAACAAATCTTTGAGTTCATAATATTTCTCACTTTATTTTTCTTTTATTTCTTCAATTAAATATAATTAGCATGTTAATTCATATTCAAAGTTTTACACTTTGAATAATGAGTAGCTAATTTCCCAAAGTTTAGATGAAAAGGTGAAACTCTGAACATGATTATAATAAGGTTATTAAAAGGTAAGAATCTATGTTTTATATTATTATATCATTATTTATTTTTTATGTTATATTTATTTCTTTAAGTATTATTATTCCCTACTTATAAGTGGGAGTTTTGATTTATTGTTGTTATATGTTACCCTAAATTCTTAGAGCCATTTAAATGTTAGTTTGGTATTACCAACCATTTAAAGTGGATGCCTTGATTTATTATATATGAATATATCATAATATTAATTTCTTTGAACAATTTAAATGTTAGTTTGGTATTACCAACCATTTAAAGTGGATGCCTTGATTTATTATATATGAATATATCATAATATTAATTTCTTGGTACCATTTAAATGTTTGTTTGGTTTTACCATCCATTAAAAGTGAGAACCTCGATTTAGTGTTTACAAATATATATGTAGTACAATAAATACTTGATAACTTTTATAAGTTTTGGTATATATTATATACTTATAAGATAATAATACATAACATAATATAAATATTATTATTTAATATATATTGGAACCATTTTATTAAGTGGATTTCAATAATGTTCATTAATGTTAACTTTATTAAAAAATCAAGAGTGAATCCTTTAATCTCAACAACTTAAATTAAAATTTGAACAATTAAAAATTACCAATTCAAACAATTAAAAGAAAAAAAAAACAAAAACAAAAAGACATTGTAGTGGACATGTAATTACCTTAGCTTCCGATATCGGACTCACCGAATTATACTATTTGTGGACAACCTGCTCTTGGAACTGCATCAATAAAAGTCGCATCAAGTTATTGGCACCGTTGCCGGGGAAGTTAAATTTAATTCAAGTCTATTTAATTTTGTTTATAGTTTTTTTTTCTTTCTTTGAATTTTTATTGCTTTTGTGTTTTTCTTTTGCACTTGCATGAGCATTTGGTCACGTACACTTAGTAGTCGACTCATTCGAAATAACCTTTTATTTTTACAAAACATGGCGGAAGAACCCATCCAAGAGAATGAAGATGAAATTCAATCTCAACATAATCATGATAGGTGAAGAACACTTAGAGATCACATGAATCCTACACGTACTAATGCACCTTCATGTTTAGTTTCTCCCCCAAATGCATCTCATTTCAATTTTAAGCCTGGTATTATCCAAATTTTACCCAAATTTCATGGCTTAGATTCTGAAAATCCATACATGCATTTACGAGAATTTGAAGAAGTTTGCAACACATATAATGATCTAAATTGTAGCATGAACACAATTCGACTTAATCTTTTTCCTTTTTCTTTAAAAGATAAAGCTAAAACTTGGCTACAAAATCTTAGATCGGGATCCATTCGAACTTGGGATGAATTGCAACAAAAATTTTTGAAAAAGTTGGCAAATCATCACTTTCACTCAAAAACAAGGAGAAACTTTTTATCAGTGTTGTGATAGATATAAAGAATTGCTTAATCTTTGTCCACATCATGGTAATGAAATTTGGAGAGTCGTTTCTCAATTTTATGAAGGCTTAACACCTAAAGATAGGCAAATTGTTGAATTTATGTGTAACGGAACATTTGAATATAAAGATCCAAACGAGGCAATTGAGTATCTCGATTCATTAGCTTAAAAAGCTCAAAATTGGGACACTATAGGTACAATCGAACCATCAAACAAGATTAAATCTCCCACATCTGTGGAGGTATGTACACCCTAAAAAATGAACACAATCTCCAAGCTAGATTTACCTCTTTGACAAGAAAATTTGAGGCACTTGAATGAAAAAGAATGGTCAATTAAAATCTGTTTAAGAAATTGCGTGGCACATCTGTGATACAAGTGATCATTCTACAAAATATTGTCCTACTTTACCCTCTTTTAAAGAATGTCTCCATGAATAAGCCAATCTTTTGAACAATTTCAAAAGACCAAATTTTTAACCATTTTCTCAAAATTACAATCCAGGTTCACGAAATCATCCAAATTTTAGTTGGAGGAATGATAATGCTGCAAAATTTTCACAACCACATTTCCAAAATCAACAAAATTTTCAAAATTATGCACCTTATGTTCCTCCACCTAAAAGAAATTTGGAAGATACATTGAATTCTTTCATTGGAAAGCAAGAGTTTATCAATACTCAGACTGCTCAAAACACGACATATTTGAAAGATACTCTTGCTAAATTTGCATATGCACTTAATGTTCATGAATGTAATGCCCGATATTTTTATTTGTTAATCTGAGATTATTGATTATGAATTGATGAATTGATATGATTATGAAAGGCAAGACCGAGAAAAGACATCAGAAGAAGTGTGATATGGGCGAGGGCAGAACACCTCGTGCATATGCACGAGAAGAGGCGCGCATATGCTCGAGACATGCAGAGAACCTCGCGCATATGCGCGAGACAAGACGCGCATATACGCGAGCATGGCCGAGGACCTCGCGCATATGCGCGAATACAGGGCACGCATATGCGCGAGTAATTGAAGTGTGATGCGAAGAAAGCGGTAGGTCTCACGCATATGCGCCGAGGAAGGTCACGCATATGCGCAAGACGTGCTACTTGAATATGAAGCCACTTGGCCTTACCATGCAAGTGTATATGTAAATTACTTCAATTTCCTTTAGATTCAGCTGGAAGAAAACGGAGGAAACCATAGGAGAAAGTTCAAGTTTATTCTTGAATCTTAGAATTCGATTTGTTCAAGATCCGGCCGTTAGAATTTCAATCTGAGTTGAGTACGGTGTTCTTCTCGACAAGAACTCCATAAGGACGTAAGTTTTCTTATGTTTTTATATGATTTGAAAATATGATGTTGAAGAAATCATGTTTTAACTGATATGATATGTTTCTGAGATTTTTATCGTCGTATAATCGAAACCTGATCGAAGAACCGATACTGTATACATTTGTTATGATTTTCAAATTCAATTTGATTGAGATTATACAGATTTGATATCAGATTGTGTTTGTTATTGATTATGAGCTATTGAGATCGATGTTTATGGAGATTGCATTATCGGGATATATCGAGATTGCTATGTTATGCCGTTGAAACAGAATTAGATTGAGTTCTGATTATATCTGGTATGGATTGGGGCATATGTTGATATTTTATTTCTCGAATATGTCATGCCAGATTGGTATTGATGACTTTGAAGACATATCAAAGCCAAACCCCGAGAAAAGAAAGGTATAAATCAATATTAACCGGGAGATACAACTCGAGTTAGATTTGACTTGAGTTTCCCAAAACATATAATTGCTTGTAATTATTTTAATACCTTGTATTACTTAAATGTGTATGCTTATTTTATTGATTTATAGAAAGTAGAGAATAGAAGATAGATATCGAGAAAGAGTCATGGGCAGAGGTGCCAAGAAACTGGATGTTTGGTTTACATCGATGTGCTTAGGAGTAGATCGAATCCTATTGCATATATTCGATGTTTAGTTTATATTGATGTGATTAGGAGTAGATCGACTCATATTGCAGAGATTCGATATAACGTGCCAATGTTTGGGAACCAAGATCCCTAGACTAGATCAGAGTCGAGTAAGAGATTTAGAGTTATCTAGTTGATTTACAGTTTACCTTGAATTATGTTTCACAGACTGTGATACGTGTTATTTGATAACTGTTTATGCTTTCTTATATGAGTTTATATGAATTGCATGTATACGTTGTTTATACTGAGAATTATATTCTCACCGGAGTTATCCGGCTGTTGTTGTGTTTGTATGTGTGCATGACAACAGGTGGGACATGATCAGGGTCGAGAAGAGGATGAGAGAACAAGATTAGCGTGGAGATACGGGCCCAGAAGTAGTATTGGTTTCGACACTGGATGTATAGTTGTTGAACCTTAGTTTGACATTAATGTATTTCGTACAAGACTTGTACTTTTACTTTTAATGTTTATATCAGATTGATTATCATATGTTCCGCATTTGTATTTAAAAAAAAAAATTAGAACCAGTTTATTTAATTGATCCAATTATTCCAAAGATAATTAAGAAATGAATTAGCGTCCGGGTCTCCACAGTAGGTGGTATCAGAGCAGTAAGTACCAGAATCTTAGACTGAGATAGAAGAGAGTGAGCGGGGTAGAATGAGTTTTCTTTCCTTGCTTTTGCAGTGCGAGCATGTGTATTGCTCTATTTAATACATGTTTACCTGAATTAAATGACTTGATTGGTAATGTGTATTATTGAGAATGAATTAGAATCGATTCTTGATCAGAGGTAAGATGATCAGAGGAGGACTGAGACAGATTTGTCAGATTTTATTTCTAACCCTTTTGATAATCAGATATGCCTCCTCGAAGAATCCCAGAACAGGGCAGTACCTCAGCTAATCCGATGGATGTCACAGCAACACCGATGGAAACCCTACTGAAGAGATTTCAGTAGTTTAAACCGCCGACTCTGAAAGGAACTGAGACGACAGTTGACTGTGAGAGCTGGCTTATGATATTGAGATGTTGTTTGATTCATTGGATTATTCAGATGAACGAAGAGTTAGACTAATCGGGCACCAGTTGCATGATGTTGCAAAGAATTGGTGGCTCACAGCAAAGATGGCATTGTAGCATCGAGGTCAGTTAGTACATGGAAAATCTTTAAGACTGAGTTTTATCAAAGAATTTTCCCAGTATCGTACAGGAAAGACAAGGAAGCAGAGTTTGCTAGTCTGAAACAGGGTCAGTTGAACATTGAAGAATATGTGGCCAAGTTCTCTACCTTGTTGCGATTTTCTCCACACGTTGCTGAGAATGACAAAGCTGTTGCTTATCAGTTCATTAATGGGCTGAATCCTGAGATTTTTACACTGGTGAATACTGGGAGACCGAATAACTTTGCTGATGCCCTGAACAGAGCAAAAAGAGCGGAAGCGGGTCTGATCAGACAGAAAGGAGCTTCGTATATCGCTCCAGCACCGAAACAGCAACAAAGCTCAACTCAGTTTCACCAACCCCCTCCCAGATTTGATAGCAGCAGTAGCAGCAGCGGGAAGAAAGATTACTTGAAAGCCAGAGGGAAACAATTTAAGAAATCAGGGAGTAGTTCATCTAGCCCAAGTGGTTCACGCCAGAGCCAGAGTTATACCGGGACTTATTGCATCGGAGGGAGACATCCCACAGAGCAATTCCAAGGAGTATATGATAGTTGCAACATCTGCAGACATCAGGGACACTTTGCCAGAGTCTGTCCACAGAAAGGTTCCCAAAGATCCCAGGGAGCAGAATCATCTAGATCAGTGAGACAGCCTGATAGACGATCATCTGCTGTTCACTCATTCCAGCCAGCCCCTACTCAGTCACAGCCAAGGCCAGGAGGAAGCCAGATATTTAGCCAGCCTCCGAGACAGCAGGTCAGTGTATTTGCTTTGACTGAAGAACAGGCACATGAAGCAACAGATGATGTTGTTGCAGGTAACTGTTCTCTTTGTGGTTACCTTGCTTATGTATTGATTGATACGGGTGCATCTTATACATTTATTTCTGAGAGATTTTCATTGATACATGCTTTGTCTGTTGAGTCATTATTTGTTGTAGTATCCGTCTCTTCTCCTTTGGGGAAATGTTTGATATCAGTGAATTCTGTTAAATATCGTATGCTACAGTATGTCGGGCATGAGATTGAGTTAGATTGTATTTTACTTGGGTTATCTGATTTTGACTGCATTATTGGTATCGATATGCTGACCAAGTATAGAGCTACCGTTGATTGTTTCCAGAAGATTGTGAGATTCAGACCAGACATGGATGATGAGTGGAAATTCTACGATAAGGGTTCTAGAGCTAGAATTCCTTTGATATCTGAATTATCGATGACTCGATTATTACAGAAAGGAGCATAGGGATTCCTTGTGTATTCAGTAGATGTACTGAAATCGAGCTCTTCATTGGCAGATTTGCTAGTGGTAAGTGAGTTTGCTGATGTTTTCCCATATGAGATTTTGGGTTTGCCTCCAGTTCGGGAGATAGATTTCAGCATTGAATTGAGACCAGGTACAGTTCCTTTCTCGAAAACTCCATATAGAATGGCACCAATTGAATTGAAAGAGTTAAAAGATCAATTGGAAGATTTAATGGCCAGGGGTTACATCAGACCGATTGTTTCTCCTAGGGTGCTCCAGTTTTATTTGTGAGAAAGAAAGACGGTTCAATGAGACTATGCATTGACTACCGGCAACCGAACAAGGCTACGGTAAAGAATAAATACCATTTGCTTTGTATCGATGATTTATTTGATCAGTTGCAGGGTTCTAATTTGTATTCCAAGATCGATTTGTGATCTGGATATCATCAGTTGAGGAGATTTTGATATCTCGAAGACAACTTTCAGAACCAGGTATGGCCATTATGAGTTTATAGTCATGACGTTCGGTTTAACGAATGCTCCAGCTGTATTTATGGGTCTGATGAATCGTATATTTTAGAAGTATCTTGATGATTTTGTGATTATTTTCATTGATGATATTTTGATATATTCCAAGAATATGACTGATCATGCAGAACATTTGAGAACTGAGAAATTGTATGTCAAATTGTCGAAATGTGAGTTTTGGCTGAGACATGTTGTGTTTTTGGGGAACATTACATCTGGAGATGGTATTTATGTCGATCCCAGCAAAGTTGAGGCCGTGATCAGTTGGCCGAGACCGACATCTGTGCCAGAGATACGCACCTTTATGGGCTTAGTAGGATATTATCGACGATTTATTAAAGATTTCTCCAGTATTGCTAAACTGATTACGCAGATGACTCAAAATAATACACTGTTTATTTGGTCCGAAGAATGTGAATCCAGTTTTCTTGAGTTGAAGAAGAGATTAACCAGTGCTCCAGTGTTAACTATCCCATCAGGTACTGGTGATTTTATTGTTTCTTGCGATGCTTCTCACAAAGGATTGGGTTGTGTTTTGATGTAGCGATGACATGTCATTACTTAGGCCTCGAGACAGTTGAAGCCACATGAGACTCGCTACCCGATTCATGATCTTGAATTGCCAGCCATCGTCTTTGCTTTGAAGATTTGGGGACACTACCTATACGGTGGGAAATTTGATATTTATTCAGATCAAAAGAGTCTGAAATATCTATTTTCACAGTCTGAACTGAATATGAGACAACGAAGATGGCTTGATTTGTTGAAAGATTTTGATTGTGAAATCAAGTACTATCCGGGAAAATCAAATGCAGCAGCTGATGCACTGAGTCGAAATGTATGTTCTTTATCCTCATCGACGATTGGTGTTTCAAATTTGATTGAAAATTGTTGTTTTTCTGGATTAGTATTTGAAACAGATTGTAAACCGTTGAGACTCTATGCTGTTCAAGTCGAACCAGAGATGATTTTGAGAATTAAAGCAGCTCAAAAAGTGGATCAAATGTTCAGAACTCGATTTTGATGGTCAGATTAGGGCATCAATCCGAGTATTAGGTTCGTGACAATGTGTTATATGTGAATAATCGTCTTGTTGTGCCATATGTTTCAGATTTGAAATGACAGATATTGTCAGAAGCACACCACAGTCGATTGAATATTCATCCTGTTGGCAGAAAGATGTATAATGATTTGAAAAATAGTTTGGGAGGAAACAGATGAAATCTGATATTGTAGAGTTTCTTTCCAAATGTTTGAATTGCCAGGAGTTAAAAACCGAAAGAAACCAGGAGGTCTCTTACAGAGTTTATCTATTCCTAAATGGAAATGAAATCACATTTCCATGAACTTCGTGAAGAAGCTACCAAGTTTCTCCCGAGGTTGTGATGCAATTTGGGTCGTGATTGACCGATTGACCAAATCAGCATGCTTTATTTCGCACAAAATGACGTACAGAAATGACCAAATGGAAGAGATCTATGTCAGAGAAGTGGTCAGATTGCATGGAGTGCCGAAGTATATTGTACCATTTCGTGATCCTCGATTTACTTTGCACTTCTGGCACAGTTTACAACAAGCTCTAGGTACGAAATTGCATTTGAGTACCACATATCATCATCAGACCGACGGACAGTCAGAGCGGACTATCCAGACACTAGAGGATATTCTTAGAGCTGTAGTGCTAGATTTTGGCACTAACTGGCAAGATTCTTTGCCACTTTGTGAGTTTTCGTACAACAACAGCTATCAGACGAGTATAGAGATGGAACCGTTTGAAGCGTTGTACGGAAAGAAGTTCAGATCCCCTCTGTATTGGATGATATTTTTGAGGTACCTGAGATTGGATCTGATATGATTCGAGAAATGACTGAGAAAGTGAAGCTGATTCAGAAGAGAATGAAGACAGCTCAAGACAGATAGGCCAAATATGGCAATGTTCGTCATCGACCTCTAGTATTTGAGGCAGGAGACAGATTATTTCTGAAGATTTCTCCTTTCAGAGTCGTTGTCAGATTTGGCAAAAAAGGAAAGTTGTCTCCACGGTACAGTGGGCCTTATGAGATTCTCGAGAAGACAGGTGATCGTGCCTATCGACTCGCATTACCTCCGTCATTAACTGGAATACATGATGTCTTTCATGTATCATTATTTCGAAAATATCTTCCTGATGCTTCCCATATTATTCAGCCAGACGAGGCCGAACTTGACGAGACATTGAGTTATTTCGAAAATCCGATTCAAATTCTCGATCATAAAGAAAAGCAACTCAGAACGAAGACTATTCCGCTTGTGAAAGTTCAGTGGAGTCGTCATGGCATTGAAAAAGCTACTTGGGAGACTAAATCAGATATGAGACAGTAATTCCCAGAGTTATTTCATTGATTTGAGTTTCATGTTTAGCTTATGTTATACATTTCTTATTTGATATGATTTGATTGCCTGTGATTTCGGGGACGAAATCGTATCTTAGGAGGTATGAATGTAATGCTCGAGATTTTTAATTGTTAATCTGAGATTGTTGATTATGAATTGATATGATTATGAAAGGCATAGACCGAGAAAAGACATCATAAGACATGTGATATGTGCGAGGGCAGAACACCTCGCGCATATGGGCGAGAAGAGCCGCGAATATGCGCGAGACAGGGAGAGAACCTCGCACATATACGCGAGACAAGACGCGCATATGCGCGAGCATGGCAGAGGACCTCGCGTATACGCGCGAATACAGGGCGCGCATATGCGCGAGTAATTGAAGTGTGATGCGCAGAGACCAGTAGGTCTCGCGCATATGCACCGAGGAAGGTCGCGCATATGCGCGAGACGTGCTACTTGAATATGAAGCCACTTGGCCTTACCATGCAAGTGTATATGTAAATTACTTCAATTTCCTTCAGATTCAGTTGGAAGAAAACGGAGGAAACCATAGGAGAAAGCTTCAAGTTTATTCTTGAATCTTAGAATTCGATTTGTTCAAGATCCGGCCGTTAAAATTTCAATCTGAGTTGAGTACGGTGTTTCTCTCGACAAGAACTCCATAAGGACGTAAGTTTTCTTATGTTTTGATATGATTTGAAAATATTATGTTGAAGAAATCATGTTATAATTGATATGATCTGTTTCTGAGATTGTTATCGTCGTATAATTGAAACCGGATCGAAGAACATATACTGTATACAATTGTTAGGATTTTCAGATTCAATTTGATTGAGATTATACAAATTTGGTATCAGATTGTGTTTGTTATTGATTATGAGCTATTGAGATTGATGTTTATTGAGATTGTATTATCGGGATATATCGAGATTGCGATGTTATGCCGTTGAAACAAAATTAGATTGAATTCTGATTATATCTGGTATGGATTGGGGTATATGTTGATATTGTATTTCTCGAATATGTCATGCCAGATTGGTATTGAAGACTTTGAAGATAGATCAAAGCCAAACCCCGATAAAAGAAAGATATAAATCAATGTTAACCGGGAGATACAACTTGAGTTAGATTTGACTTGAGTTTCCAACAATCACATACTTTCTTGTAATTGTTTTAATACCTTTGTATTACTTAAATGTGTATGTTTATTCTATTGAATTATAGAAAGCAGAGAATAGAAGATAGATATCGAGAAAGAATCATGGACAGATGTGCCTAGTCATCGGCAGAGGTGCCAAGACACTGGATGTTTGGTTTACATCGATGTGCTTAGGAGTAGATCGACTCCTATTGCAGATATTCGATGTTTAGTTTATATTGATGTGCTTAGGAGTAGATCAACTCTTATTGCAGAGATTCGATATAACATGCCAACGTCCGGGAACCGGTATCCCTAGACTAGATTAGAGTCGAGTCAAAGATTTAGAGTTATCGAGTTGATATAAAGTTTATCTTGAATTATTTTTCACAGAATGTGATACGTGTTATTTGATAATTGTTTATGCTTTCTTATATAATTTTATATGAATTGCAAGTATACGTTGTTTATACTGAGAATTATATTCTCACCGGAGTTATCCAGCTGTTGTTGTGTTTGTATGTGTGCATGACAATAGGTGGGACATGATCAGGGTCGAGAAGAGGATGAGAGAACAAGATTAGCATGGAGATCCTGGCCCAGAAGTAGTATTGGTTTCGACACTGGATGTATAGTGTTGAACCTTAGTTTGACATTAATGTATTTCGTACAAGACTTGTAATTTTACTTTAAATGTTTATATCAGATTGATTATCATATGTTCCGCATTTGTATTTTAAAAAAAAAAATTAGAACAAGTTTATTTAATTGATCCAATTATTCCAAAGATAAATTAAGAAATGAATTAGCGTCCGGGTCCCCACAATGAAAAAGGTAAATTTCCTTCACAACCAAAGCCTAATCCCAAGGAACATCATTCACAAACTGGAACTTCTGGAACCCAACCGATGGATCAGGTAAAATCTGTTATTACCCTTCGAAGTGGTAAGGTTGTGGAAAAATCCATTCTTGAACATTGTGAAAATGATGATAAATCAACTCCAAAGAGTAAGGAAGTGGAACCCATAACTTTCGAAGAGGAGGTTCAACAGACAGTGTCACCACCATTCCCTCGTGCATTGAAAATACAAAAAAAAATCAAATTTGAATTCTGATATATATGCCATTTTTAAACAAGTAAAAGTTAATATTCTTTTATTTGATGCAATAAAGCAGGTACCATCATATGCCAAATTTTTGAAAGACTTGTGCACTGTGGAAAGAAAATTGAATTTGAAAAATAAAGAATTTTTAGCCGAACAAGTAAGTGCAATCATTCAAAATAATAATACTTTGAAATACAAAGATCCTGGTTGTCCTACTATTTCATGTATTATTGGAGAACGAAAGATTAAAAAAGCATTGCTTGATCTTGGAGCTAGTGTAAATTTACTTCCATATTCAGTTTATCAAGAACTCAATCTAGGCGAGTTAAACCTACTTCGATAACCCTTTTACTTGCAGATAGATCTGTTAAGGTTTAAAGAGGTATGGTAGAAAACGTGTTGGTCCAAGTTGATAACTTTGTATATCATGTCGATTTCATTGTTTTAGATACACAACCTATCGAAGCTTGTAATGTAATTCCTGTAATTTTGGGACGTCCATTTTTAGCAACTTCTACTGCTCTTATAAATTGCAGGAATGGAATAATGAAGTTTTCATTTGGTAACATGACCTTTGAGCTTAATGTTTTTAATCTTTGTACGAAACCATATGACAAAGGAGATGAAAGTAAAGATGAAAATTTTATTGAAACTCTTGTGGAAGAAAACATTCAAGAAGGGAGTACTCATGACTAATTAGATATTTGTTCAATTGATACTGTTAAAGAAAATATTAAAATTGATCTTGATTATTTTATCATGTATCACTCGTTACCAAGATCAGAGAAAGAATTTGAGGCAAAGTATGAGAAAAAAGATGAACCACCCATATTGGAGTTAAAACCCTTGCCAGAAGAATTAAAGTATGCATTCCTTGGAGAAGATGAAACATATCCGGTGGTAATTTCTTCCAAACTAGCAAGTCATCAAGAAAGTAAATTAGTTGATATACTTAAAAGACATAAAAATGCAATTGGTTGGACACTTAAAGATCTCAAGGGCATCAATCCACTAATTTGCACACACAAAATTCATTTAGAAAAAAAATGCTAAAACATCTCATCAACCAAAAGGAGATTAAATCCACACATTAAAGATGTTGTGAAAACTGAAGTTCTCAAACTACTTGATGTTGTAATTATCTTGTAGAGGCCCGTATTTTGTATTTGTAAATTTTCACAATATTTTAAAATTTTCCTTTAAAAGTAAATAACTTACCTCATTCATTAAACTGATAAAAAGGTTTAAATGTCAAAATAACAGCGGAAGTAAATACTGTTTCAAAACAATCACTTAAAATATTTCAACAAGGAAAAAATGAGTTTGAGCATAAAAATGATAAATAAGATGAAACATGAGGTCCTCGGGTCCCTACTACTGCCGACCCAATCTAGCTCAATGGTCCCCGCCCTCGGTCCCGACCTCATCAGTATCTACAACAATCAAGTCTAGTGAGTCTAAAGACTCAGCATGCATATATCGTGAATAACAAGTAAATGTATCATAAAATCTGGCGTAACGTAAAAATATCGTATCGTAAAGCGTGAGGTAAAAATCGTGTCATGGATAATTATAAATACGTGCATATCTGAAAAATCGTACGTAAAATGTTTGCTCGATAGAGCCCTGTCATAAAATAGCATATCATAATTTTCTGTTGAGATAATGTTCTACGCAAGTGGCCCATAACATAACATGCACGTCTGTTCAGACTAAACCACAGTATACTGGGCGGTAGAGATCATCACAGCCCTTGGACTGGATATCTGTACCCATACATGAACATGAACCGGTCTTAAGTCACTGGGTGAAGCAATAATCCCATAAAGTGAATCACATAAGCGTGAGGTGGCCACAAGACATATCTCATATATCTCAAAAATAAACATTTTATATTTTATGCACGTAATATAATTATAAACCTGCCTTTACCAAATAGGTTGGATCGTTCCCAGGCTCGCTGCGACCTAATTGTAACATGAGAAACATGCAAATAACTTAACTTGACCAACACTTCAAAATCGAACTAAAAACGAGACTATTACGCCCAACAAACTTAATATTCAACCATGGCTTCGTACCAACCCGAACCGACATTGAACCATCATTTAGCCATGATTAAAATAAACCTAAAATACAGGAAAACATGACCCTAGGCTGTAGTACAAGAAAAGATGTGAATGGTGGCCAAAATTGTGAAATGCTCTTTCAAGAGTCACTTTGACATATTGCACCGTAAATTCTCGTACGACCTCTAAACTTAACCAAATCAAGAACGGCCAAAAACATGACCTTCCTAACTCAATGAGGTACTGTCTAGTCCAATGCCATAGGCTAAAAGCCAACCAAGAACTCGAAACAAGCCTCTGAACCGAAGCCCAAGCTGCTGTCAAAAAGAATGCAGCAGCAGCTGCTATGTTTCCTTGCTTTGTTTTCGAGGCTATCGGCCATTGGAGCTTGAACCACCGACCAAAGCCTCTTACCAACATTCTAAGATATGGTTTGAACCATGGCTAAGGGGCCTAGGACAACCACAATCCAAGCCAACACCCGAGAGAACCGAAACTTGAAACCGAAAACACCAACAATGTATACTGTGTTGCATTGGTTCGCTTGCTGTCTTTAATCATTCCAGTGGCCATACGATTGACCATGGCTCGATCTAGACATCATGAGGTATTGTGTGAACAACGACTAAGGGCTAAAAATCCAACCAAGATCCACAGAAACCCCAAAAGTATAAACCACACACGCAGGAAAAGAAAGGGGATCGAAGGGGGCACTTGTCTTGTTTTGTTTTAAAACCGATTGGAATATGAACCAAGCCATGAAAGGTCATCTTGTTCATGCCCTCGACATGCTAAGGGAGGGTTCTAACAATGGCTACCGCCCCTGGGACAGCCATGGTTCGAACACATACCTTAGACAACAACCATAAAAAAATCGAGACTCAAAAATGCACTATGAAGAGTTGCTGTCATTTCGTGTTGCTGGGGGAAAAAGGACTCAAACCAATGGGCTAACACCTTCCTAACACACTCTATAACGTGTCTAGACGCATTGGTGAGCGCCTGGAACAGAGCCAAACCCTGAAACCACAAAAAACAATACCAAACGTGAAGTGCAAGGAAGGGCAAAAAATCTGTGCAGAATTTTTATAAAACTTGCTGTCAATTTTTGGTTTTTGCTCCATGAATCATGATCATATTTTGTTTTAAATTATTTATATGGCTTAATTGAAGAGAAAAGAAACATATATACATGCCTTGAATTTTAATTTTGAAAGAAAAAAACAAAACGACGAACGCGGCGCGGCGGAGACGGAGTTCCTTTTCTTTTCTTCCTTTCTCTCTTATTTCTCTCTTGAGGTTCACGATTTTTCTACAGATTATGCTCTGAAATTTTCGAGAATATGGAGTGAGGGAGAGTGGCTAGGAAATGAAGGGAGTTTACTAATTAAATGGAGAGTTTAAATGGCAAATCAAATCCTTCTATCCTAGTGTTTGTTAGATAAGGAATGAGGTGTGATATGATTTGATTTGGAGAGTGAATGGCTGAAAATTGATTATCAAATAAGGGTAGAAATATTGCTTAATTATTAATTTTTGAAGATTAAATGTAAGGGAATTATCACCAAGAATGGGTAAGGAAGGGAATTAAAATGGAGAGTTGTCAAACTAATTAAATCCTATCAAGGAGGTGGCCGAAATCTTGCTATTAAATGGAGGGAAAAATTGCTTAATCATTAAATTTTATCTCCTTAAAGTTTTTAACACTAATTATGTATTTTAGTAATTAATAAATTAATTTGAGATAGTAATTTTCTTGCATGCATGGCTAATTCTTAAAATAAATTACTAACATGTTAAGTTACAATTTCTTAAATAAAATAAGCCTAGATTAACTTATCTCAATTGGTCATACATTTTAATTTAGGTTCTTAATTAAATTATTGGATATAAGAAACTTATTTACTACTTACTATAATTATTTAAATAAATCCTTAAACAATCTTTTACATTGAAATAACTTATTCTTTATCTTAAATAAATTTTAGGAATATTTTCTTATTATTAAATTTTATCTCAATACTCCAACTCCAGTCCAGCCTCGCTTATTTAACCGAAAAGACAAAAGCTAAACTACTGCGATTTAAAATAAATGATCATGACTTAATACAATTTAAAATGCTTTAAATATAAAAGAAATCATTTTAATTTAAATAATAGTAATTTTGCATGGCTTATACGTAGTCTGATTTAACGGGTTCTACAACTCTCCCCCCTTAAAAGAAATTTCGTTCTCGAAATTAAAACTTACCGAATAACTCGGGGTACCGACTCCTCATTTCTGGCTCAGATTCCCACGTAGCTTCCTCCTCCGAATGATTAGGCCATTTGACCTCCACTAGCTTCACCAGTTTATTCTGAAGCGTCTTCTCCTGTCTGTCTAAGATTTGCACTGGTCATTCTTCATAAGACAGGTTCGGAGTGAGCTGCAACGGTTGAAAATTCAGGACATGCGAAGGATTCGCCATATACTTCCTCAGCAGAGAGACGTGGAACACATTGTGTACTCCGGGAAGATTCGGCGGAAGAGCAACACGATAAGCTAACGTCCCAACCCTGTCGAGGATCTCAAATGGTCCGATGAATCTCGAACTAAGCTTTCCTTTCTTCCCGAACCGCATGACACCCTTCATAGGTTCTATCTTCACAAAAACATGGTCGCCAACGGCAAACTCTAGGTCTCTCCTCCTCTGATCCGCATAGCTCTTCTGTCGACTCTGAGCAGTCCTCATCCTATCACGGATCTTGACTACTACATCGGTAGCCTGCTGAATGATCTCCGGACCCAATTCTGATCTCTTCCTTACTTCATCCCCATGAACAGGCGATCTGCGCTTACGACCATACAGTGCTTCATACGGAGCCATACTATAGACGACTGGAAACTATTGTTATAGGTGAACTCTACCAATGACAAATTCGATTCCCAAATTCCTGAGAAATCGATGACACATGCACGGAGAAGATCCTCCAAAATCTGGATAACTCTCTCTGACTGTCCATCCGTCTGAGGATGGAAGGCTGTGCTAAACAACAACTTCGTACCCACTGCTGAATCCAAACTCTTCCAAAATGCGGAAGTGAATCTAGGATCTCGGTCAGACACTATAGAAACGGGAATACCATGAAGTCTGACTATCTCTCGGATATACAACTCTGCATACTGAATCATGGTGAAAGTCGTCTTGATAGGCAAGAAGTGCGCTGATTTGGTAAGACGGTCAACAATCACCCAGAAAGCATTTGATCCTCTGACTGGCTTCGGAAAACCTACCACGAAGTTCATGGTAATATTTTCCCACTTCCACTCGGGAATATGAAGAGGCTTGAGCAAGCCTGCTGGTTTCTGATGCTCCGCTTTCACTAGCTGGCACGTCAGAAACTTGGATACAAAACGTCTGATATATTTATTCATTCCGGGCCACCAATACAACAACTGCAGGTCTTTGTACATATTCGTACTCCCAGGATGAATGGAGTACGACGACATGTGGGCCTCGGACAAAATATCTGCTCGAATAAAACCGCTGCTAGGAACCCACATTCTGTCTCGATACCGCACAATACCGTCGCTAACTGTATACAAGATACTGCCCTTGGCTCATCTCTCTGCTTCCACTTTTCCAACTGCTAATCTGATGGTTGACCGCTGCGAATACGGTCTAGAAGAGAAGACTGAATCGTCAAAGTAGATAGACAGTCATAGTCCTTCACTAGCTCCAACCAACTCCTCTGACGCATATTTAGCTCTTTCTGCATAAAGATGTACTTGAGGCTCTTATGGTCGGTAAAGATCTGGCAATTCTCTCCGTACAAATAATGCCTCCAAATCTTCAAGACAAAAACTATGGCTGCCAACTCTAGATCGTGAGTAAGGTAATTCTTCTCATGTATTTTCAACTGACGAGAAGCATACGCTATCACCTTCCCATGATGCATCAACACTGCGCCTAAACCGAGCTTCGAAGCACCGGTATACAAAACAAAGTCTCCGGGCCCTGAAGGCATGGCCAATACTGGTGCTGAGATAAGAGATTGCTTCAAAGTATTGAAGCTGTAACGCCCTAGATTTGACGACTGTCCTCACTTTACCAAGACGAGTCTTTCCAGCGTGCTTATGTCCTCACTCACACGCACCCTAGGAAACTTCCCAGGAGGTCACCCATCCCAAAATTGCCCCAAGTCAAGAACGCTTAACTTTGGAGTTATTATGTGATGAGCTATCGAAAAGAAGATGCACCTTCGTGATATGAGTAGTACAAATCAAATCTTTTAAGCCCTCTTCAACTGTGCAGTTCATTACATTGAACAGTCTCGGAATCTCTCTCATTCCCGTGTGGGTCGGTTCATTCATGTTCCCTCCACCTAGAAGCCTGCCAAGAGCCGCTCATTCCCGTGTGAGTCGGTTCATTCATGTTTCCTCCACCTAGAAGCCTGTCAAGAGTCGCTCATTGTCCGTGCAACTGATGGCACCGGCGATCACCCCACGTCCTCTTCGGCCCCGGGCATCACATGCCCACCAGCTTCCGCTTGGTTCGTCCCCGAACCACACCGTACTAAGACAGGTCGGCTCTGATACCACTTGTAACGCACCAGATTCGACGACTGTTCTCACTGTATCAAGACGAGTCTTTCTAGCGTGCTTATTTCCTCACTCACACGCACCCTGAGAAACTTCCCAGGAGGTCACTCATCCCAAAATTGCCCCAAGTCAAGCACGCTTAACTTTGAAGTTCTTTTGTGATGAGCTACCGAAAAGAAGATGCACTTTCGTGATATGAGTAGTAGTACCAATCAAATCTTTTAAGCCCTCTTCAACTGGACAGTCCATTACATTGAACAGTCTCGGAATCCCTCTCCTTCCGGTGTAAGAACGGTTTATTCATGTTCCCTCCACCTAGAAGCCTGTCAAGAGCCGCTCATTGTCCGTGCCACCTCATGGCACCGACGATCACCCCCTGCCCTCTTCGGCCCCGGGCCTCACAGAAGCTCTTCTGACACTCATCGCTCTACACAAATTTAACATTCTTCTTTGTAAACGACGTGAGTGGAACTGCGATAGAGGAAAATCCCTGAATAAACTTCTGATAATATCCTGCTAGCCCAAGGAAACTACGGATCTCTGATGCATTCTGCGGCACAATCCAATCCCTGACTGATGCAACTTTCGCTGGGTCTACCTCAATACCGCTGCTAGAGACGATGTGGCCTAAGAACGCCACCTTCTCTAACCAGAATTCGCATTTACTGAACTTCGCGAATAGCTTATGCTTTTGTAGGGTCTGCAAAACTGCGGTCAGATGTCTGCTGTGATCCTCTTGATTCCTTGAGTAGACGAGAATGTCGTCTATGAATACTATCACAAACTGATCAAGATACGGCTGAAATACGCGATTAATGAGATCCATGAAGATCGCTGGCGCATTCGTCAAACCGACGGCATCACAAGGAACTCGAAGTGGCCTTAACGAGTCCTAAAAGCAGTCTTGAGAACATCAGCATCTTTCACCCTCAACTGGTGATAACCAGAGCGCAGATCTCGAGAAAACTGAAGCTCCCTGCAATTGATCAAATAAATCTTCAACCCTCGGTAGTGGGTATTTGTTCTTCACTGTAACCCTGTTCAACTCCCGGTAATCAATACAGAGCCTCATCGACCATCCTTCTTCTTCACAAACAAGACTGGCGCGCCCCATGGTGAAAAACTCGGGCAAATGATCTCCTTGTCAAGAAGTTCCTGAATCTGCTTCTTAAGTTCTGCCATCTCTGTCGGTGCTAATCGATACGGTGCTTTTAAGATCAGAGCCGTACCTGGCATAATCTCAATAGAAAACTCCACCTCTCACTCGGGTGGCATACCAGATACGTCCTCAGGAAAAAAGTCTAGAAAATCCCTAACAATTGGGACATCGGATGCTGACTGATTGGGTGCCTCTGGAGCGGATACAAAAGTCGCTAAAAACGCCCGACACCTTCTATGCATGAGCTTCCTAGCCTGGACATAAGGTATAATGCACGGTAAAGGAAAATACCTGTCTGGCTCGAATAAGAACTGCTCTCTCCCTGGCGGTCGGACTAGCACAGATCTCCGCTGGAAGTAAATCAAAACTCTGTTCCGTAATATCCAGTCCATCCCCAGAATGATGTCGAACTCTGGCTTCGGCAGCATGATAGGATCAGCATAAACAAGATTGCCATGAAGCTCGAGGTCTATGTCTCGGATCACATTAGTGGCTGTCAGCTCCTCTCCAGAAAGCAGTACTACTGAATACGCCACATCTAGCCCAATGGTTTTGACCTTGACGAAATTAGCAAAGACCTCTGAAATGAACCAATGAGTAGCCCCTGAATCGATCAAGGCATTCGTAGCTGAATCAGCTATAAAAATTCTCCCTGAAAGGTTGGAACACCAAGTTGAACCCAATAATCACACGAACTAAACTTATAGACATGCAGAGGTTAAGGTTCTTCTAACCTAATTCCCGAAAGTAACACTGATTAGAGCATGAAATCCAATCGCAATTCTAAGTTCAATATCTTACCCAGACTCCCAAAACATTGAATTTCAAGTACAAAATTAAATCTTTAAGATACCTTTCATGAGCATGGTCTCCGGGTTCGTCTCCGCTGCATGGAGAGAAAAAACTCTGCCTTGAGTAGGAAGACTCCCCTGAGGGCAATTCTTCAGCAAGTGGTCTGGACTCCCACACTTGTAGCACTTTCCTGAGCCATACATACAAGCTCGAGCATGACGACACGCGCACTTAGCACAGACTGGGTACTCAACGGCTCTCGGGACTGCCCGTCCCTGCTACTGCTGCAGTCCTCTGTTCCTGGGTGGGCCGTGGAAAGGCTTCTTATTCTGATGCTTCTGCTGAGGAGGGCGGTGCGGCAATTGGACCGGTCGCTAGCCCTGGCCGTCTCTCTCTATATCATTCTGGTCCTGCTCTGCAGCTAGAGCTCTGGAGACAGCGACGTCATAAGTAGTAGGGCCAGCCACCCTAACATCACGGCGCAAGATCGGCCGTAGACAATCTAGAAAATTCATCAGTTTGGCTCCAGCATCATTCGCAATCAGGGGTACGAAATGGCAACCTCTCTCAAACTTACGGAAGAACTCTGTAACAATCAATTCTCCCTGCTTCAGGGTCATGAACTCCCTGGTCAACCTGGAATTCACCTCGTGAGTAAAATATTTAGAGTAGAATACCTCTGTAAAGCGCGTCCAGCTCAGAGTAGCCAAGTTCAAGGCTGCAGATGCTCCTTCCCACCATAAGCGGGCGTCTCCTTCAAACAGATAGGTTGCACAACGAACCCTATCTTCATCTCCGAGCTCCATGAATTCGAAAATAACCTCGAGGGACTTAATCCAGCCCTCAGCAATCATAGGATTTGTCGTCCCTGAGAAGTCCTTAGGTCTCATCTTCATGAATCTCTCATAGGTCGCCTCAGGCCCCGCCAGCCTGGCTGCCACAGCGTTATTCCCTGCAAACTGTGCGAAGAACCTAGTCATCCCAGCTACCATCTGGGTGTTCATGTCCGGTGGAGGGGGTGGAGGAACATTCCTCTCTTGCCTCTGATTCTCGCCGTCCTCCTGGCGAGGCACATCATCTCTCGTGCGCTCAAGCATGCGTCTAGGAGGCATATTGTTCCATACATACAACCCATACATAACCAACATGCAAAATCCCATTATTTCTTTAAATTTAGATAAATACTGCATAATCATAATCTGATCATAAAATATTTCATGAAATCATGCTATCAAAATATTTCATGCTTTAAACGAAATGCGTAAACGTAAAACTTACAGACTGAGGACGTGACTTCGTGAGCTTCTCGAGGTCAGTATTAGTACAACCCTTTACAAGAACATAGGCTTTGATACCAATTATAGAGGCCCATATTTCATATTTGTAAATTTGCGGAATGTTTTAAAATTTTCCTTTAAAAGTAAATAACTTGCCTCATTCATAAAATAAACTGATAAAAAGGTTTAAATGTCAAAATAGCAGTGGAAGTAAATACTGTTTCAAAACAATCACTTAAAAATATTTCAACAAGACAAAAATGAGTTTGAGCATAAAAATAATAAATAAGCTGAAACATGAGGTTCTCGGGTCCCTACTACTGCCGACCCAAGCTATGAGGAGGAGTTCCACCGCCGGAGAATGAGGAGGAGGATGATTTCTGAGGAGGGGAGTTTACTGTTATCCTATGCCCCCAGCAGCTGAAAAGGGAGTTCCACCGCCGGAGAATGAGGAGGAGGATGATTTCTGATCAGGGGAGTTTACTGTTTCCCCTTTCTTTTTATTTTTGCATATTCTGTCTTTGCATTCACATTCATGAGTTTTTACGTTTTTAGTGTTTGTTTCGTTTTGTGCAATGAGGGCATTGCACAACTCTAGTATGAGGGGATAGATTGTTATGTTTGCTTAGTTATTCGTGGCATTTCTTTTGTTTGGTGTCGTTTATGGTGAGAAGACATAGTTTATGAGCCAATGATGAGGTTGGATTGATAGTATACAAAAGTATTGATTGGGTCACTTCATAAATGGTACTCTTGATTGTTAAAGCATGAATTTTGGCACAAAGTTTGAACTTTTTGAGCACACATGTGTGGGGACTAGAGTTTTGTAGGAATAATGGTGAAATTTGAAGGTTTTGTGTGGTTAACTTGAAAGGCATCATTTATGAGTTGATTTAGCATGTAAACCCGTGAAAATAAGTCACTAATTGGGACCTTGAATGAGAACATGTGATTCGCCTTGAACTTTACATATACCCCCTTTTCAATGCACTGAATAAAAATATCATACCCCTAACCAGCTGTAATCCAAAGTTATATATTCTTAGCCTAGGGAGTACATGTGTGAAAATTGTGCATTCAAAAAAAAAGAGAAAAACTGGTGGAGATGTAAAGTGAGGGGGAGCCAAAATAAAAGGAATGAAATTCTATTCCTAGGCTAAAAGTTGGAGATGTAAGGAGACGAGGAAAGTCAGACGAAAAGTCTTGACGATTGCACAATGAAAATGATCGGTGTACTCCCGACTTTTAGCCACTGGAGCTTATTTTCCTTCTTTTCGACACCCTTATCTGCACTTAAGAATTGAATAAAGCTCAAGTTAGGGTTAGTGATAAATGGACACGGGGGCGCATGCTAGTGAGACTTGTATTGAAGTGTTAATTGAGTGACTCGCATGATTTGATGATTGATCTATTTGAAATACGAATGACTAGACCCATCATGACACACACACATTCAAATTAGTGTCGAGATTTATGTGTAGATGAGAATGAGTATTCGTTTGTGATTTGACTTGATTATGATTTGTATGTGGGAAAGTTCACTGATGCATGAGCATAAAAGTTGTTAACTCACCATTGACATTTACTTGTGTTGGTTATTTCTTGTTTGAGTTTGTTGTGTTTGTTTAGAATCTCGTGCTTTAACCTATTTTGCTCGAGGGCGAGCAAAAGGTTAATATGAAAGGGTTGATAGGACTCGTTTTTACGTGTTTTTATTGTTGGTTTTGAGTCGCGTTCATGCATCATATTAGTTTGTTTTAGTTGAATTTTGCATTTTTTAGCATTATTGAGCATTTGACTGATCTCGTGTATTCTGTGGTTATTTTGTAGGAATTGAACCAAAAAGTGGGAGAAACTATGGCATAATATCGAAGAGGTCTCGCTAGGGCGGTCAAAAGTGACCGCCCTAGCGAGCATTGTGGTCTGGCCGAGGATTATTTTGCGCAAGTGTCTCGCTAGGGCGGTCAAAAGTGACCGCCCCAGCAAAACCAGGGACATGCTCGAGGAAGCTTATTCGAGGACCTCTCGCTAGGGCGGTCAAAATATACCGCCCTAGCGAGAAGCGAGATTGAGAAAGATTTGTTTCCAAATTTCTAGGGACTCTATCCTACACCAAAACCTAACACACGAGATCAGCAGCCGTTTTTCATCTTTTATCAGACTTTTCATCATTTTTCTTGGAGAGGAGGCTAGGAGCAAAGGAGATTTCGAAGACCTCGAGATTTCCACGCGTCGTGGCCGTCATCCATCGTCATCTTTATTATTTTCATTATTTCAGTATTTTATTTTTTACATTGATTGTGGTTTTTATCATGAATTTCAGTAGCTAAACTCTAGATTTGTTGGGATTTGAGGGGATCCTACACCGTACTCGGTGTTCAACATTATTTATCGACGTTTTTATTAGTGATTTGTTTATGTTATTGTTCGTTCTTGTTTCAATCGAAGTCTAGCTAACTTCCTTTGATTATTTCATGTTGTTGATGATTTCGATAGAATAATTAACAATAGAAGCAAATAGTATAAACCACGGATTTACAATTTTAGTAATTATACGGAATTGAGTACGTGTCGATAGTGATAGTTCACCCGAATGAAAGCTAGTGGATTCCATAGAATGTAATGCAATCTTGAACTGTTAAATATTTGAGGACACTTGAGTACTGCATGTTTGTGATTAGTATTAATATAGCTCGACAGAGTATATTAATTAGTCTAGGGAATTCCGTCGAATGCACGAGTAAAAGTCGGGTGTGATTATTTAAACACGAGTGGTAGGTTAACTGCTAATTCCCAACAAATTCATTTCTCATTTGATTTAATCCAAATTAATCATTGCGTTCTTGAGTACGTTTTCTTTGCATTTTAATTATTTTAGTTGTTTAATTTACAATAGATTACTCATCAACTCATTTTATCGTTGCTATAGAAATTTTACTTGAAAATAAAAATAGTGTAACGCAGTCCTTGTGGAACGATACTCGTATTCACTTAAGTTTATTATAACTTGACTATCGTGCACTTGCGATATTTAAAATCGAGCTTTCATTTATATGATAAATTTTTGGACTATTCACTATGCAAGTTTGCTCGATCAAGTTTTTGCAAAAACTTGATCCAGCAAAACTTGCACAGTGATATCCTCAATAAAAATATGATTTTGTATGCTCAAAATTAATCGCAAGTGCACGATGTCAAGTAATAATAAACGTAAATGAATACGAGTATCGTTCCACAAGGACTGCATTACAATATTTTTATTTTCAAGTAAAATTTCTTTAGCAACGCTAAAATGAGTTGTTGATTAATCTATTGTAAATTAAACAACTAAAATAATTAAAATGCAAAGAAAACGTATTCAATAAAGAAATGATTAATTTGGATTAAATCAAATGAGAAATGAATTTGTTGGGAATTAGCAGTTAACCTACCACTCGTGTTTAAATAATCACACCCGACTTTTACTCGTGCATTCGACGGAATTCCCTAGACTAATTAATATACTCTGTCGAGCTATATTAATACTAATCACAAACATGCAGTACTCAAGTGTCCTCAAATATTTAACAGTTCAAGATTGCATTACATTCTATGGAATCAACTAGCTTTCATTCGGGTGAACTATCACTATCGACACGTACTCAATTCCGTATAATTACTAAAATTGTAAATCCGTGGTTTATACTATTTGCTTCTATTGTTAATTATTCTATCGAAATCATCCACAACATGAAATAATCAAAGGAAGTTAGCTAGACTTCGATTGAAACAAGAACGAACAATAACATAAACAAATCACTAATAAAAACGTCGAGAAATAATGTTGAACACCGAGTACGGTGTAGGATCCCCTCAAATCCCAACAAATCTAGAGTTTAGCTACTGAAATTCATGATAAAAACCACAATCAATGTAAAAAATAAAATATTGAAATAATGAAAATAATAAAGATGACGATGGATGACGGCCACGACGCGTGGAAATCTTGAGGTCTTCGAAATCTCCTTTGCTCCTAGCCTCCTCTCCAAGAAAAATGATGAAAAGTCTGATAAAAGATGAAAAACGGCTGCTGATCTCGTGTGTTAGGTTTTGGTGTAGGATAGAGTCCCTAGAAATTTGGAAACATATCTTTCTCAATCTCGCTTCTCGCTAGGGCGGTATATTTTGACCGCCCTAGCGAGAGGTCCTCAAATAAGTTTCCTCGAGCATGTCCCTGGTTTCGCTGGGGCGGTCACTTTTGACCGCCTAGCGAGACACTTGCGCAAAATAATCCTCGGCCAGACCACAATGCTCGCTGGGGCGGTCACTTTTGACCGCCCTAGCGAGACCTCTTCGATATTATGCCAAAGTTTCTCCCACTTTTTGGTTCAATTCCTACAAAATAACCACAGAATACACGAGATCAGTCAAATGCTAAATAATGCTAAAGAAAATGCAAAACTCAACTAAAACAAACTAATATGATGCATGAACGCGACTCAAAACCACACTAAAAACACGTAAAAACGAGTCCTATCAACCCCCTCATAATAACCTTTTGCTCGCCCTCGAGCAAAATAGGTTAAAGCACGAGATTCTAAACAAACACAACAAACTCAAACAAGAAATAACCAACACAAGTAAATGTCAATGGTGAGTTAACAACTGTTATGCTCATGCCTCAGCGAACTTTCCCACATACAAATCATAATCAAGTCAAATCACAAACGAATACTCATTCTCATCTACACATAAATTTTGACACTAATTTGAACGTGTGTGTGTGTCATGATGGGTCTAGTCATTCGTACTTCAAATAGATCAATCATCAAATCATGCGAGTCACTCAATTAACATTTCAATACAAGTCTCACTAGCATGCACCCCCGTGTCCATTCATCACTAACCATAGATTGAACTTTATTCAATTTTTAAGTGCAGATAAGGGTGTCGAAAAGAAGGAAACTAAGCTCAAGTGGCTAAAAGTCGGGAGTACACCGATCATTTTCATTGTGAAATCGTCAAGACTTTTCGTCTGACTTTCCTCGTCTCCTTACATCTCCAACTTTTAGCCCAGGAATAGAATTTCATTCCTTTTATTTCGGCTCCCCCTCACCTTACATCTCCACCATGTTTCTCTTTTTTTTTTTTTGAATGCACAATTTTCACACATGTACTCCCTAGGCTAAGAATATATGACTTTGAATTACAGCTGGTTAGGGGTATGATATTTTTATTCAGTGCATTGAAAAGGGGGTATATGTAAAGTTCAAGGCGAATCACATGTTCTCATTCAAGGTCCCAATTAGTGACTTATTTTCACGGGTTTACATGCTAAATCAACTCATAAATGATGCCTTTCAAGTTAACCACACAAAACCTTCAAATTTCACCATTATTCCTACAAAATTCTAGTCCCCACACATGTGTGCTCAAAAAGTTCAAACTTTGTGCCAAAATTCATGCTTTAACAATCAAGAGTACCATTCATGAAGTGACACAATCAATACTTTTGTATACTATCAATCCAACCTCATCATTGGCTCATAAACTATGTCTTCTCACCATAAACGACACCAAACAAAAGAAATGCAACGAATAACTAAGCAAACATAACAATCTACCCCCCTCATACTAGAGTTGTGCAATGCCCTCATTGCACAAAACGAAACAGACACTAAAAACATAAAAACTCATGAATGTAAATGCAAAGACAGAATATGAAAAATAAAAAGAAAGAGGAAACAGTAAACTCCCCTGATCATAAATCGTCCTCCTCCTCATTCTCAGGCGGTGGAACTCCCTCTTCAGCTGCTGGGGGCATAGGATAATGGTACTGAAACTGGAAGGGTGACGGGTATGCGGGTGTAGGTGGCCGTCCGGAAGTGTCGATGCCCAAATGAGTTGAGATCCCCTGCACCAAGTATTCGATGTTCTGAATGTGAGCCTGATTAACGGCCTGGTACTCAGTCTGATAAGTGGCCCAAGCGCCCAATTCGTCGATGCGATCTCGCATGGCACGGCGGCGTGGCTGCGGAGGTGGTGGTGCATGTCCTAAGGCCGGAGGTGGTTGAGCTGCTCCCCCATAATCGAAAAATACCTCATCGGGCAGCTTAGCCTGTCTTTTCTCCCTCTTGGATCTATAAAGAGCCTCATCAATGGCTCTCATCGGCGGCAACCACTCATCATCATCTGCAAATATCACCCCCGCTCGGGCACACAGCTCAGTCACTATCGTCGGGAAGTAAAAAGCCAAATTGCTACTATTTATACACATGTTAAGCTGTCCGAAAATGAGCCTGCCCACATCAATCGCCATCCCAGTATAGATGACATAAAGAACAACCGCCCGCTCACGCTGCACATCACTCGTATGACCGACCGGCATCAATCTCTTAGACAAGAACGCATACCACAATGCCGCGTCCACTTTCAAAAATTTTTCAAGAAAAACCGTATACGTCCCCGGTTGTTTCCACGTGGTGCCCGGATAACAGAGTGTGCGAATGATCAAATCATAATCCGGGTTAAGCACCCACGCCTGAAACACCAAATCATCCACCGACGGTAAACCCAACATGTCATTGATCGTCTTGGAATCATACGGGACTAGATGTCCCCTCACAAATGCCTTATGCTCATTCCCCTCCGGAGCATTGGCATAAAATTCATGCACAACCGGAACCACTGCTGCATTCGGTTGTGCCACAAAGGTAGTTCACCCTCTTCCTGCTATTTGGGCCTCCGAAAATTGACAGATAAGAAACGAGCTAAATCCACGCTCAGGGATTGGTTTCCTATGTAGTCTAGCATGCTCAAATCTCTCCCTAGCTTTTTCATTCACAAACATAGATGGATTGGAACGAGAACTAGAAGTACCATGAGTTACCTTAGATCTTTTGGGTGCCATTGTGGAAAATTGGAGAAGAGCACAAGTAGCCAACCGCCGGACAATTGTTGAGGGTCGCCGGAGAAGCTCACCGGAATATGTGGAAGATGACCGGAGTTGCTTGAAAGACCGCCGGAGAAGAAAATCTTGTAGCCTAAATGCTTCCTCGTGGAGTGTATGGACCAAGATTGAGTCTTTGCCCTGAAAAATCACCAAATAATAAGGATTGAGCACCAAAGTTGGAGGGGGGGGGCGCCGAAAATTGGAGGGGAGGAGTAGGGTTCGAAGTGGGGACGAAAAGAGAAGAGGAAAGTATTTATAATCCGCGCGACTCAGTAGGGCGGTCAAAACTGACCGCCCGAGCGAGAAGTTTTCGGAAAAAACATTTTTGTTAATCTGTGCGACTCGCTAGGGCGGTCAAAATTGACCGCCCGAGCGAGAGGTTTTTCGGGGGAAAAATTTTTAATCTGCGCGACTCGCTAGGGCGGTATATTTTGCCCGCCCTAGCGAGACGTTTTCGCAAAAGACTTTTTAAAAAAAACAAGTACCCACTGGGGCGGTCAGTTTTGACCGCCCGAGCGAGAAGTGTTCGGGAAAAAAACTGAATGCAATGCCATGCAACTACCTAAATGCAAATGAAGCGATTAATAACTAAAAAAAATATAATCAAAATCAATATAAGGAGTAGAAGTAGTTCTCAATTTATAGTCTAGAGCTCGACTCTTCACCCAAGTCCTCAATGACTGTCATGGAGCCGAGTGACTCCAATTTGTGGCTCAATCGTGCCACCGATATAGTGCTTCAATCTTTGAGCGTTCACAATAAATGTCCCGTCCTTGCCATCATGCAACACCACTGCACCCGATGGGAACACCTTGGCTATAGTGAACGGTCCTGACCACCTTGACTTTAGCTTGCCCGGAAAGAGTCGTAAGCGAGAATTGTATAACAACACCGCTTCACCCACTTTGAATTCTCTTCTTATAATGTGTTTATCATGGGCTCGTTTGGTGCGTTCCTTGTAAGATAGTGCAAGATCATAAGCTTTTCCTCGAAACTCATCTAACTGATTCAACTGCAGCAATCGTTTTTCACCTGCAAGAGAAAAATCAAAGTTTAGTGCTTTGGTCGCCCAATATGCTCTATGCTCTAATTCTACTGGTAGATGACATGCTTTACCAAAAAGCAACCTATATGGTGTAGTGCCTATAGTTGTTTTAAAAGCAGTACGATAAGCCCACAAAGCATCATCTAACCGAATGGACCAGTCCTTTCTATTCACATTAACCGGCTTTTCTAGAATCCTCTTAATTTCTCGATTGGATACTTCAACTTGTCCACTAGTTTGGGGATGGTATGGAGTGGAAACCTTGTGGGTGACACCATATTTGCCCAACAGTTTATCAAAAATTTTGTTGCAAAAATGGGTGCCACCATCACTTATGATTGCACGTGGTGCACCAAATCGATTAAAAATATGTTTCTTCAAAAATTTAAACACCACTTGTGCATCATTAGTGGCACAAGCCTCTGCCTCCACCCATTTAGATACATATTCCACTGCCACCAAAATATATTTTTTTGTGAAAGAACTAGGAAACGTTCCCATAAAGTCTATCCCCCACACATCAAAAACCTCACACTCAATGATATTATTTAAAGGCATTTCGTGACGATTAGAGATGTTACCTGTCCGCTGGCATTTATCACAATGTAGCACATAAGAACGAGCATCTTTAAAGAGAGTTGGCCAATAAAAGCCACTTAAGTACCTTGGATGCCGTCCTTATTGGTCCGAAATGACCACCTACCTCACGGTCATGGCAATGGTTGAGAATTCGATCAAACTCTTCCTCCGCAACACACCGTCTTATCATGGAATCTGCACAAATTTTAAACAAAAACGGTTCCTCCCACAAATAGTATTTCACGTCAGAAAAGAATTTCTTTCGCTGGTGAAACGATAGGTTTGGTGGAGGTGTGCCTGTGACAAGAAAGTTAGCGAAATTTGCATACCATGGACAAAGTTTCATCTCAAGCAATTGTTCATCCGGAAACCAGTCATCTATATCATCGTCACTGCCCTTAATTCTAACATGCTCAAGCCTAGACAGATGATCAGCAACTACATTTTCCACACCCTTTTTATCTCGAATCTCGAGATCAAATTCTTGCAATAATAAAATCCACCTAATTAACCTAGGTTTCGCATCTTTCTTAGCAAGCAAGTATTTGAGGGCAGAATGATCTGTATACACAGTTACTTTAGACAGAACAAGGTATGAATGAAATTTATCGAAAGCAAATACTATAGCAAGTAATTCCTTTTCAGTAGTAGCGTAATTCAATTGAGCATCATTTAAAGTCTTACTTGCATAGTAGATGGTATGAAATACCTTGTTCTTCCTTTGACCCAGCACCGCACCAACAGCTGTATCACTAGCATCGCACATCACCTCAAACGGTAACTCCCAATCAGGGACAGTCAGAACAGGTGCTGTCACCAAGCTTTCCTTGAGTATCTCGAATGCATGCAGACAAGCAGAATCAAAATTAAATTCAACATCTTTCATCAACAAAGAGGATAAAGGTTTAGCAATTTTAGAAAAATCTTTAATAAAGTGCCTATAAAAACCAGCATGCCCTAGGAAACTTCTAACTCCTTTTATTGATGAAGGTGGTGGTAAGTTTTTGATTACTTCCACCTTGACCTTGTCGACCTCAATTCCATTCTCTGATACCTTTTGTCCTAACACAATCCCCTCTTGAACCATAAAATGACACTTCTCCCGATTTAATACTAAATTGCTATCTTCACATCTAATTAACACCAAGTTCAAATTCTCTAGAGATTCATTAAATGATGAGCCAAAAATAGAGAAGTCATCCATAAAAATTTCAAGGAAATTTTCAGTCATGTCATGAAAGATAGCGGTCATGCATCTTTGAAATGTTCCAGGTGCATTGCATAAACCAAAGGGCATACGTCTAAACGCAAAAGTACCATAAGGGCAAGTGAAAGTAGTTTTCTCTTGGTCCTCAGGTGCAATTGTGATTTGATTGTATCCCGAATATCCGTCTAAAAAGCAATAAAATTCATGACCTGCTAATCGTTCAATCATTTGATCGATAAATGGCAAGGGAAAGTGATCCTTACGGGTTGCATCATTCAATTTCCTATAATCTATGCACACACGCCAACCCGTAACAGTTCTAGTGGGAATCAACTCATTTTTTTCATTAGTAATAACAGTAATCCCACCCTTTTTAGGCACACATTGTACAGGACTTACCCACGCACTATCAGAGATAGGATAGATAATACCTGCATCCAGAAGTTTAATTGTTTCAGCTTTTACTACCTCTTGCATCTTTGGATTTAGTCTCCTTTGTGGTTGTGCTAGAGGTGAGTATTTATCTTCCATCTGAATTTTGTGCATGCAGATCGAAGTACTTATCCCTTTTATGTCCGACACCTTCCAAGCGAATGCTCCTTTATGCTCCTTAAGGACTCCCATGAGCTTACTCTCCATATCATCTGTCAAAGAGGAGGAAATAGTAACAGGCAATTTATTATCTTCTCCTAAATATACGTACTTGAGATGTGGAGGTAGTGGTTTGAGCTCCAAAGTAGGTGGCTCCTCTAGGCTTGACTTTTGAGGCATTAAATATTTTCTGTCTCTCAATTCCTCTAGTCTAAGCCTCACTTGCTTTCTCCAAGGTGGAATGGCATTCAAGTGAGCTACCATCTCCATCTTTTCCTCGTCTAGCTTGTCCTCCTGCTTTTCCGCGGTGAGAGTGGCCTCCAATGGTTCTTTCATTCCATCCTGCATAAAATCACAAACAAGAGAATCCAAGACATCAATACGAAAGCAACTATCATTGTGCATTGTGTGCTTGAGAGTATTGAAAACATCAAAGATAATTTCTTCTTCTCCAACTCTCAGTCTCAATTTCCCCTCCTCAACATCAATCAGTGTTTTCCCTGTAGCCAGAAACGGTCTCCCTAGGATTAAAGGCATCTCTAAATCTTCCTCCATGTCAAGTACCACAAAGTCTGCAGGAAAAATAAACTTATCCACTTTCACCAAAACATCTTCGATAATCCCACGTGGATACTTGACAGATCTGTCAGCCAGCTGCAACGACATCCTAGTTGGCTTGGGTTCACCTAATCCCAGTCTCCTAAACACAGAAAAAGGCATCAGATTAATACTCGCACCAAGATCACATAGAGCTTTATGAAAATTAATGTCACGAATAATGCAAGGTATAGAGAAACTCCCTGGATCTTTTTGCTTAGGAGGCATCTTGTTTTGAACTAAAGCGGAGCAATTTTCAGTCAAATTCACCGTCATATGATCTTCTAGCTTCCGCTTATTTGCTAAAATATCTTTCAAGAATTTTGCATAACTTGGCATATTCAATAAAGCATCAGCAAAAGGAATGTTAATATGCAATTTTTTTAAATATCTCAAGAAATTTACCAAATTGTCCATCTAATTTAGCTTTCTTCATTGCTGCAGGAAAAGGTGGAGGGATAACAATTTTATTCTGTGCAATAGGTGTAGATGTAGAGTTAGAAGACTTACCTCCTCGATTTTCCGCCTCATCCTCACCGTGCTTGGTCTTTTCCCCATTAGACTCGAGTGCTTTTCCACTACGCAATTCCACAGCTTTCACATGTTCTCTTGGGTTAGTTTCCGTGTTGCTTGGCAAAGCTCCTTGCTCCCTATTAGCAATCAACTTAGCCAATTGTCCAATTTGATTCTCTAACCCCTTTATGGATGCATCTTGGTTCTGAAATCTCGTCTCTGTTGCAGAAATAAATTTAGTCATCATTTGCTCTAAATTGGACTTCTCCTCCCGAGACGTTTTCTTCTTTGTTTGCATTCGTCTGTGTCTTGCATAAGTAGCAGTGATGGTGACATTAGTGAATTGGTAGCCGATGATGATTGTGGGGTGATTGAACTGCATGTCACTTTGTGTTATCACACGTCATGAATACCCCAGTGATATGAAAAGTTTATTGTATATGCGTACATTGCGGGTATTATTAGTAGTGTACACGATAGTCGAGTTTAATATTCTGTGGGAGAAACTGGAATGACATGAGATGCAAGTCGAACTTGAATGAATTTTGTTAACAGTCGCGACCGACCAGTGACATGAAATAGCATAGATCATTTAAACCCACCGGAATAAATTTCGTCCCAATTGTGCATAATACCTCAAGAGTTATCCCTAAGCCAACTAAACAAACATTCCATATACTCAAAATTTAGGGAGTACACTTGAGAAAATTATGCACCAAAAAAAAAAAAAGAGAGAAGTATTACAACAAGAGTGTGGTAAATGAAAAAAGGGGATGTAAGGTGTGGGGGAGCCAAAAAGGGATGAAATCCTATCCCAAGGCTAAATAGATGGAGAAGTAAGGCGTTGAGGAATGTCAGATAAAAATTCTGAAAAGTGCATAATGAAAATGATCAGTGTACGTCCCATCTTCTTTAGCCGTTCGAAACCTCATGATATTGACTCCCTACTTCCTGGTGTACAACCTTGAAAATTATCCGCTTTGTGTTCACTTGTTGGTCACGACTAGAAACAGAACTCGGGATAGGGAAACTTGCATTGAACTGTTGATTTGGTGACTCGCATGATTTGCAAATGAAACTGTCTGAAGCACGAGCCAGTGAGACCCACAGCACACACACGACCACACTTTCTGGTCAATTCAAAATGTTATAAGGTGTTTTAAAAGGGGTATTGATGAATGTGGGGGTTTGGCTAAGGGGATGTGGTTTAAACACCCGCTGAGGCAGGAGATACCGGTTCGCTACTTCACCATCATTTTAGTTGCTTAGGTACCCTCACCTTTGTGTTTGTTTCGTGTTTGATTGCGGTCCATAACCTATTTTACTTGGGGGCAAGCAAAAGGTTAGTATGAGGGGGTTGATATGTGTCGTTTTTACGTGTTTTATTGTATTAGTTTTAGTTGTGTTTGCATTGTGCATGCATGCATTTCATTTACATTCTGTTCATTTTAGAGTAATCAATTGCATATTATCATATTTCACTATTGGGTGATTAATTTGCAGGAAACACGACCGGAAGAACCAAAATCGGAGCCAAGTGCCAAGTCAAGACAAAAAGGGCAGAAGAGTTGGCGCTCGGGCGGTGAAATTGTACCGCCCGAGCGCGAGAGGTGAAAGGCCGAGAAAATTCTACAGAAGGTGTGGCGCTCGAGCGGTAGTTTTCTACCACCCGAGCGCGAATGCCGCACTTCCCAAGGAGATTTACAGAAGGTGTGGCGCTCGAGCGGTACTTTTCTACCGCCCGAGCGCCACCTATTTTTGGAAAAATTTCATGCTCGATTTCTTACCTTAGTTTGGGAGGATGGCTGGAATGGAAAGGTCTCTTAGACGTTTGTGGGCGAGATTCAGACATTCTTCTTCAGCCGTCACAAGTTTGGAGAGCACTTTTGCACTTGGATTGAAGATTTGAAGAGTCCGGGCATCGTTCTTCGCAGATTTCGTCTCGCCTAGTATTTCTAATCTAGTTTCTTTCATTTTAAACATTGTTGCATTTATTTTTACTATGAATTCTAGTAGCTAACTTTATTATTTGTTGGGATTAAAGAGGATCCTACCCCGAACGTTGATTTAACTTAATTGATATTTCGATTGTGCGTTATTCTTGATTTTACTACTGTTTTACTGTGTCATTAAAGCGTAGCTAACTTTAACGACGTTTTCGTATCACGAGTGAGTTTGAGAGAATAACGAGTGATAGGATCGAGTAGTATAATTCGAGGATCTACAATTTACATAGATATATGAAATTGGATACGTGCCGATAGTCATAGTCCTTAGGGTCGAAAATTAGGGGATTTCATAGATCGAAATGCGATTTGCTCTTGATAAATAATTAAAGATCTTTAATTACTTCATTGAGTTGAATTAGTTTGGCATAGCTCGAGAGAGTGTGTTCAATAGATTAGGAAATCCTGTCGGAAGCGTAGATCACGATCGAACGAATTAATTAATTAACGAGGGGTAGGTAAACCGAGATTCCCAACAAATCCATTTCTCATTGAATTTTAACTCAACATTTTAGATTAAATTCTCATTCATTACTTGTTGAATCATTTTAATTGCATATTTATTTGAGCATAGTAGGATAATCACACAACTCAATTTTCGTTGCTAAATGTTAAATAACTGAAAATATTAATTGTTAAACACAGTCTTCAGTGGAACGATACTCGTACTCTTGTACACTATATTATTACTTGACATCGTGCACTTGCGATTAATTTTGAGCATACAAAATCATATTTTTATTGAGGATATCACAGTGCAAGTTTTGCTCGATCATCCCCGCCCTCGGTCCCGACCTCATCAGTACCTACAACAATCAAGTCTAGTGAGTCTAAAGACTCAGCATGCATATATCGTGAATAACAAGTAAATGTATCAAGAAATCTGGCGTAACGTAAAAATAACTTATCGTAAAGCGTGAGGTAAAAATCGTGTCATGAAAAATTATAAATACGTGCATATCTGAAAAATCGTACGTAAAATGTTTGCTCGATAGAGCCCTATCATAAAATAGCATATCATAATTTTCTGTTGGGATAATGTTCTACGCAAGTGGCCCATAACATTACATAACATAACATGCACGTCTGATCAGACTAAACCACAGTATACTGGGCGGTAGAGATCATCACTGCCCTCGGACTGGATATCCGTACCCATACATGAACATGGACCGGTCGTAAGTCACTGGGTGAAGAAATAATCCCATAAGCTGAATCCCTTAAGCGTGAGGTGGCCACAAGACATATCGCATATATCTCAAAAATAAACATTATATATTTTATGCACATAATATAATTATAATCATGTCTTTAGCAAATGGGTTGGATCGTTCCCAGGCTCGCTGCGACCTAATTCTAACATGAGAAACATGCAAATAACTTAACTTGACCAACACTTCAAAATCGAACTAAAAACGAGACTATTATGCCCAACAAACTTAATATTCAACCATGGCTTCGTACCAACCCGAACCGACATTGAACCATCATTTAGCCATGATTAAAATACACCTAAAATACTGCAAAACATGACCCTAGGCTGTAGTACACGAAAAGATGTTAATGGTGGCCAAAATCGTGAAACGCTCTTTCGAGAGTCACTTTGGCACATTGCACGGTAAATTCTCGTACGACCTCTAAACTTAACCAAATCACAAACGGCCAAAAACATGACCTTCCTAACTTAATGAGATACTGTGTAGTCTAAGGCCATAGGCTAAAAGCCAAACAAGAACTCGGAACAAGCCTCTGAACCAAAGCCAAAGCTGCTGTAAAAAAGAGTGCAGCAGCAAATGCTGTGCTTCCTTGCTTCGTTTTCTAGGCTATCGGCCATTGGGGCTTGAACCACTGACCAGAGCCTCATACCAACATCCTAAGGTATGGTTTGAACCATGGCTAAGGTCCCTAGGCCAATCACAATCCAAGCCAACACCCGAGACAACCGAAACTTGAAACCGAGAACACAAAAAATCTGTACTGTGATGCATTGGTTCGCTTGCTGTCTTTCATCGTTCCCCTGGCCATACGATTGACCATGGCTCGATCTAGAAATCATGAGGTATTGTGTGAACCATGGCTAAGGGCTAAAAATCCAACCAAGATCCACACAAACCCCAAAAGTCGAAACCACACACGCAGGAAAAGAAAGGGTATCGAAGGGGGCACATGTCTTGTTTTTTTTTAAAACCGATGGGACTATGAACCAAGCCATGAAAGGTCATCTTGTTCATGCCATAGACATGCTAAGGGAGGGTTCTAACCATGGCTACGGCCCATAGGACAGCCATGGTTCGAACACGCACCTTAGACAACAACCATAAAAAAATCGAGACTCAAAAATGCACTATGGAGAGTTGCTGTCATTTCGTGTTGCTGGGGGGAAGGGACTCAAACCAATGGGCTAACACCTTCCTAACACACTCTATAACGTGTCTAGATGCATCAGTGAGCGCCTGGAACAGAGCCAAACCCTGAAACCACAAAAACAATACCAAACGTGAAGTGCAAGGAAGGGCCAAAAATCTGTGCAGAATTTTATAAAACTCGTTGTCAATTTTCGGTTTTTTCTCCATGAATCATGATCATATTTTGTTTTAAATTAATTATATGGCTTGATTGAAGAGAAAAGAAACATATATACATGCCTTGAATTTGAATTTTGAAAGAAAAAAACAAAACGACGAACGCGGCGCAGCGGAGACGGAGTTCCTTTTCTTTTCTACCTTTCTCTCTTATTTCTCTCTTATTTCTCTCTTGAGGTTCACGATTTTTCTACAGATTATGCTCTGAAATTTTCGAGAATATGGAGTGAGGGAGAGTGGCTAGGAAATGAAGGGAGTTTACTAATTAAATGGAGAGTTTAAATGGAAAATCAAATCCTTCTATCCTAGTGTTTGTTAGATAAGGAATGAGGTGTGATATAATTTGATTTGGAGAGTGAATGGCCGAAAATTGATTATCAAATAAGGGTAGAAATATTGCTTAATTATTAATTTTTGAAGATTATATGTGAGGGAATTATCTACCAAGAATGGGTAAGGAAGGGAATTACAATGGAGAGTTGTCAAACTAATCCTATCAAGGAAGTGGCCGAAATCTTGCTATTAAATGGATGGAAAAATTGGTTAATTATTAAATTTTATCTCCTTAAAGTTTTAAACACTAACTATGTATTTTAGTGAATTAATAAATTAATTTGGGATAATAATTTTCTTGCATGCATGGCTAATTTTTAAAATAAATTACTAACATGTTAAGTTACAATTTCTTAAATAAAATAAGCCTAGATTAACTTATCTCAATTGGTCATACATTTTAATTTAGGCTCTTAATTAAATTATTGGATACAAAACAACTTATTTACTACTTATCTTTAATTAATTAAATAAATCCTTAAACTTTCTTTTACATTGAAATAAATTATTCTTTATCTTAAATAAATTCTAAGAATATTTTCTTATTACTAAATTTTATCTCAATACCTCAACTCCTGTCCGACTTCGCTTATTTAACCGAAAAGACAAAAGCTAAACTACTGCGATTTAAAATAAATGATCATAACTTAATACAATTTAAAATGCTTTAAATATAAAAGAAATCATTTTAATTTAAATAATAGTAATTTTGCATGGCTTATGCGTAGTCTGATTTAACGGGATCTACATATCTACCCTATTTCTGATAGTAAGTGGGTAAGCCCAACACAAGTAGTTCCAAAAAAATCTTGCATCATAGTGATAAAAAAATGTAAAAGGTGAATTGTTAACAAGTCGAGTCCCATCTAGTTGGCGGATGTGTATTGATTTTAGAAAATTAAATGACGCCACTAGAAAAGTTCATTTTCCATTACCATTTTTGGATCTATAAAGAGTAGCGGGTCATCCCTACTACTGTTTTCTTGACGGATATTCAGGCTATTATATAGTCAATATCCTTCAGAGATTGCTCGGATAAAAAATCTTTAGCAACGACAGTAGTATAGTCAATAAGATCAGTCATCATCACATCTCGACGGATCGTCGGCCTCAATCCATCCAAGAAATATTGTAACTTCTCCGCAGCATCATTGGCACAAAATGACATCCCCTATCAAACTTCTGCAAAAACTCAGCAACAGTGATGTGTCCCTAGAGGAGAGGAGACTCATAAACTCTCTCTTCAACATTTAACGAACATCGGTAGTTAAATATTTATCATAGAATATTCTTTTGAAATCCTCCCAAGATAGAGTCGCTAGAATTCACCCTTGTTTCTCTCCCTCCCACCATAAGGAAGCGCCGCCTTTCAGCAGATAGATGATACAACGAAATCGATCAGCGTCCGCCATATTCATATACCTAAAGATTTCCTCTAAAGATCTAATCCATCCCTCAGCCACAAATGGATCAGTAGTGCCAGAAAAATCCACAGGATTCATCCTCCTAAATCGCTCATAGACAGCTTCCGGCTGGACCCTCGCACCATTTACCACATGTTGCTCTAGTAAACAAGATGTAATGTCCGAAAAACAACCTACGTAAAACACATACATGCAAAATTATTTTAACTGGATCCATCCTCCTAAATCGCTCATAGAAAGCTTCTGTGGGGACCCGGACGCTAATAATCTTCTTAATCATCTTTGGGGTTTAATTATCAATTAAGATAAACAGGGTCTAAAAATTTCTTTTTATTTTTATAATGCGGAAGGTAATGGAATCATTCTATTATACAAACCAGTATAATAATACAAATCCTGTATAACATGCATCTAATTTAAAACTAGGTTCAACTACTACAATCAAGTAAGAAAACCTATCTACATCCAAGTCCGTGATCACCACTCTAATCTCGATCTCTCATCATCTCTGGACCCTGATCCTGCCCCACCTGTTGTCATGCACACATACAAAACAAGACAACAGCCGGATAACTCCGGTGAGATATAAATATCCCAGTATAAACAATGTATAAATGCAATCATATAAAACATATATAAAAGCATAACAAAACATCAAAACATGTATCTAATCTGACTACATAAATCAATGACTCGTTATCTGATCTTATCTGATTTCTAATCTAGGGATCCCGATCTAATTTAGACTTTGGTACGCTGTATCGAGTGTCTACAATAGACGTCGATCTACATCTAAGCTCATCGATACACCGTAAGTCTAGGGTCTTAGCAGTTCTGACAAAGAATTAGACTTGGGCATGCTATATCGAGTGTCTACAATAGACGTCGATCTACATCTAAGCTCATCGATATACCACAAGTCTAGGGTCTTAGCAGTTCTAACAAAGACTTAGACTTGGGCATGCTATATCGAGTGTCTATAATAGACGTCGATCTACATCTAAACTCATCGATATACCACAAGTCTAGGGTCTTAGCAGTTCTGACAAAGACTTGGCGGTTCTGCCCTAGCTAGGCTGATCTGTCCTAGACTTAAACTCTGGCTCTGCTATATTTCGATAAATTAAACGTATCAGTCTGATAATTGCAAATATCAATTCAATAAAATAAAGTATGTGATTTTGGGAAACTCAAGTCAAACCTAACTCGAGTTGTGCAATCCCAAATCAACATTTATTTATACCTTTGTCTTCCCGGTCTGACGAAGACGAAGTCTTGTATTTTGATCTGTTCATACCCAGTCTAGCAATGACAATCATATAAATACAATATCAGTACATAATTTGATTCAAAACCTGTCCTGATCAATACTCAAATCGAAATATACTCTGATCAATTCATAATCTGATCCATATCGGAATAATGTACAATCTAATTATATCCACGATATCTCGATACAATCGAAATCAGTACTGAATCTGATCAATCTAAATCAACTGATGTTTCGACAGCATAACGATACAGTCTCGATAGCCCCGTCAATCACAACATCACAGACATAATACCACGAGTTATAATCGGTATTAATATAACTCATAATCAATAACAATAAAACTCTGATATCAAATCTCAATCCATTCAACTCTGAAATTCATAACAATTTCATAAACAGTCTATTCTTTAATCTGACTTCAATTATACAATGTCTACTATAGCAGAAACACCATATCTGATTCATATTCAATTCTGACAATATCATAATTTCAAATCATGTCTAAACGTAACAAAACTTACGTCCAGTTGTAGCCTGCGTTGATAGGAACACAGTACTGAAGTCGGATTCAAAATCGGTTGGCGGATTTCGTGAAATCTTGATTCAGAATTTCACGAAGGAATTTCTCAAAACTTTCCTCGATTCTTCCCTTTTTCTTTCTGAATGAAGGATTACTTGTCTTTTCTTTCTGAATGAAGGATTACTTGTCTTATATATATATATATATATATATATATATATATATATATATATATATATATATATATATATATATATATATATATATATATATATATATATATATATATATATATATATATATATATATATACATACACGTTGCATTGCTGAACCAAGTGGCAATTTGACAAAATGCATGCCGCGCGCATATGGGCACAAAGCCGCGCATATGCGCCTGGCTTCTTGCCCGGCACTTCCGAGTTCATCTACTCGCACATATGCGCGACATATCTCGCGCAAATGCGCGAGATGTTTTGTCTCGCACCTGTACTCCCTCGTGCATGTGCGCACCTCCAGACGCGCAAATGCGCCCAAGGTTCTGGACGGGTCGCGCATATGCGCGCCTTATCTCGCGCATGTGCGCCGATGCTTCTGTAATTTTCGCGCATGTGCGCCGATACCTGTCGCGCATGTGCGCGCATGGTTCTGTCCTTCTCGCGCATGTGCGCCCATACATGTCGCGCATGTGCGCGGGGACTTATTTTTGCACCTCTTTTGATTTTCTTTCGTCTTTCCCAGTCCAATCTGTTCCGTCTATAATCATATTGTTTATCACCAATTAGATTATAATAATCATCGTCAAATCATTTCGGATTAACAGGTTAAATTTCTCGGGCCTTACAGCTTCCGACCGGACCCTCGCACCATTTACCATATGTTGCTCTAGTAAACGAGCTGTAACGTCCGAAAAAACAATCTACGTAAAACACATGCATGCAAAATTATTTTAACTGCTTAATTGTTTTATTTAATTGATTTTAATATCTAGCATTATATTTATTAAATTATTAAAGGTATGATTGCATGATTAAATGATAATATGACATGATTTCATGAAATTGAAGGATCTTACCCGAATATTCAATAATAGGCAGGGGAAAGAAGACCAGGGACGACCAAGACAAGGATAATTATTTTTCACTAAATATGTGCAAGGCTTCCTAATATGATTAAAAATGATTTAATTTTCTTAAAAATGTTGGAGTTAGAATTATTTTACGATTCGAGCTCGATTTTTCTCGAAAAGGCGATTTTGGGCATACGATGAGTTTTTAAAAGATCAAGAATATTATTTTTGGGAAACTAATTTTATAAACTTTTATTATTTAATTAAATAAGTGTTATTGGTCCCAATTTAATTATATAAAGTAGGCCCAATTTCCCTTAAACTTGCAAACCCAAAACCAAAGCCCATTAGCATGCAATTAAATTTATAAAAGGACTCATAGGCTTTTAGAACACCACAATTCAGCTTGATTTAGCCAAAACACACACTCACATGTTTTTTCGTCGTCCAGTCTTCCAACTTCGCAACATTGCCGACGATTGAATATTCGAGATTTATAAACGCAAAGACACGTTTTCTAAACTCTTTTAAACATCATACGAATCATAATATGCATGAAAAAGATATGTGTTTTAATATTTTTACGGTAGAACGTTTATTTTCAAAAATATGATGTTTTTACGCTGATATGAAAAACATTTTGAATCCAAAGAGTACGCTGCCAACGTAGGATGTTATATGAATTACTTATAGTTAAAACATGATAAAATTGAAGGAAAATACATGCTGGAATCGATCATGGTTAAGGGTCAAGCATGTAGGGTTTTATAGGAGGCAATTCTCATGCTTAGCTTTTAAGGGGTGCGGCTTTGGGTTTGCTGCTTGGGGGTTCGGCCAGGGCTGGTTGGGGCTTGGTAAGGTACCTGTCTAGGTTCTGGTAGGGTCCTAGCCATGGCTAGTCGGTTAGGAAGATTCAATGATCACATGGACTCTTCCCTTGCATGTTTTTGGCGCAGCCGAGTGCTGCAAACTTCGAAGGGTTAAGGGTTGGGCTAGGTCATCTAGGAGATGGCTCAGGGTGTTCCAGAGAGGGTCAGGAAGGTTGGGACTCGAGGGTGGCTCGAGCAAAGAGTCATAGCTGAAGTAGGAAACTCATAGCACCTTGGAGAGCATTCATGGGAGCTGCTGTCTCCCGATTCAGGGGGTTCGCTGCAGGGGTTTAGCGGTCTGGGATAGGCTTGGTTGGGTCTGACGGTGGTCCAGGTTCGGTTATGGTCAGGTGGGCTTGGTGGTGGGTCGACTGGAAGTGTCCTAAGTTGGCTTGGAGTCTTGTAGCGTGGAAGAGCTTGTGCGCAGAACTTTGGTGCTCGGTTTTTGGGCTTGTGCGGGAGTTAGGGGCTAGGTACAAGGGTCAGGGTTGGTCAGAAGGGTGCCTAGGTGCGTTGGCTTGGGTTTGGCTCGAGGTGGCTCGACCATGGCACACGTAAATTGGGTGATGGCTCAGGTCGTTCATATATAGGTCAATTTCGAGATTTAAATAATAAAAATTTGAACATGTGTCCACGGGTGTGGTTCATGGCTCAAAAGGGTAGTTTAGGTAATAAAAAGGTTATGTTTAAAATTTGGGATCAAAATATTGAGTTTTGGATTTATTTGGGATTTAATCGCCTCACGAATGGTTAATTAAATAATTACATGAAAAGACTAGAATTAAAGTGAATAAAATTATGAAAAATTATATCATAATTAATTATTTGGGATAAGCTCATGTCATTAAAAGTAATAAAAAGATAAAATCGAGAATTAAAGGACCTTTAATTTTTTTTTTAATACTAAAGCATAAATCATAACTCAAAAATACCAAATAAATAAATTTAACATATGAAATCTCAAGTGCATAAAATAAAATCCTAAATCATCAACTAACCAAAATCCCTAAATCTACCTTCATAAAGATCAACTAACAATGACATAAAGCATAAAAATATCTCTAATAAAAATCATCAACATAAATCTGTAAATCATTTATCTATCTACCTAGTGCGGAAACATAAAGACCCTCAGGTGTGTACTGCTGCACTCGATCCACTCAATCGTCACCGCCTCCCATAAATCATCAAATCCTGCATCATACGAACCTAGTGAGTCTAAAGGCTCAGCACGTTCTAAACATGAGTATCAAATAATACATATATATTCACATGCATTAAAAATCATATTTTTATTTAAAATAATCTTTTGAACATAAATAAACCATTTAAAATCATTTTAGCATAATTAAATCATCAATTGTAAAATCATTCAAAATAAATTTAAGCATAAATAAATCCTTTATAAATCATTTAAAATAAGCTTTGAGCACAAATAAATCATTTTAAAAATAGCTTTAATCCTCATCCTAAATCATATATCATAAGAATCATTTTTATCATAAGCTTTCAATCATGCATAATTTTGGGTGAAATTAGATCCTTGAAAGTGACTAGCTTTTATCCTTTAGCCGACTGCACTCTTAGCTCCACATGGTCCATGGGGGTGTGCACTAGGCTCCATCGTAGAAATACGATCGTCGGGGTCCCTCTGAGGTCTTTTCCCATACACGGGGTCCCTCTGGGCCTTGGCCCGTATATGGGCTCCCTCTGGGACTTTTGCCCTCACGTCATACCCACAAAATCATATATCATATCTTTTGTCACAGTCAATTCACATCCCTCAAAATATTTTTCATTTTCGTTTGAAGTCATAAAATAAGATAGCTTTCAAAAAATAGTATTTTAAACAGTATAAATTGCACAAATTTACCATAAATCATAAAAATACATATTATCATCAAAATCATCATTTTAAATCATATAATATCATTTAACATGTCTTATGATCCTTCGAGACGCTGCCAAGCGTTTACGTATTTTGGTAAGTGTAAAATAACCGTTTTTCTCCTGAACATAAAAATTCTCGAATTTATTTTTTCTCACTATTAATGACATAGAATTATTCTTAATAATTATTTAAGCTTAAATATAATTTTCCATAATTTTATGAAGTTTAAAACTAGGCTTTTCAATTTATTATTTAATTAGCGTTTTGTGAGGCGATTAAATCCCGGATAATTCCAAAATTCATTATTTTGATCCCAAATTTTAAACATAACATTTTATTATTTATTCTACCCTTACAAGTCACGAGCCGCACCTGTGGACCAATGGATTCAATTTTTGTTCTTTAATTTTTGAAATTGACACATCTAAGGACACCCCAAGCCATCTCCCAAAATAATCGAGCCACGCCCAAGCCACCTTGAGCCAAACCTGAGCCAACCCATCTAGAAACCCTCCTGACCAAGCCTAGCCCAAAGAACCAGTCCTGGCTCGCTCAAAAACCTTCTGAAACTTGACCCAATTGAATGTGTGTGTGTGTGCGTGAGTCTCCTTTTGGTGCAATAGGACTCCTATCTAGTCTAGGCCCCTTCCAGCCAAGCCACCACCGACCCCACATGACCCTAACCATCCCTGGACCATGCCCAGACACAGCCTATTCAAACAGCGAACCACCAAGATCAGAAAACAACCTAACACTTAAGTCTCCTAGCCACCTTAGGACATTTTCAGTTTGTTAACCACCGACCCCTCTCGACCCTAGACAAGTTCCAGACCTGAGCCACTCCCAGCCCGAGCCCTTGAGCCACTCACGAAGCTCTTTAATTCAGAAAACCACCTGCGCACACCATGGAGCTTCCTCACGTTTACCACTTCCAGCTGAGCCAGCAGCAAACCCAGCCGCACCAACCCCTGGCCCGACCCCTTCCCTTCACCCTAGGACCCTAATTAACCACCTAGATCGCCCCAGACCGAGCCACAAGCCCCTCTTCTTCCCCGAATAGCTTATACGCGTGAATATGGGAGGAGTCCCACTTCGGGTGGTCTCCTTCCACAAGCCTAGAACTTGAACCCTAGCCACCCTATGACCCAACCCAGCCCTAGACCGAGACCACGCCTGACCCAGACCCAGCCCTGATAGAGCCCCTTGACCCCATGCATAAGAACTGTAGTGACCCGTTCCAGAATCACCTACTAATCAAGAACTAAGCATGCAATCAACCTATTTAACAATAATCAGAGATAACAGCGGAAAAGTCAACAACAATACCGATTATACAACCCAATCGAAGTCTAGAATAACTCAAAATAAAATAAAGAATATCTGGTACAACCATATCGAATCAAAAGATACCGAAACTAAACCAACCGGCTACTCAACGTCCTCCTCCTGCTCCTCCGGAACCATCCAACCTGAGACCTGCCCCGTGAGAATGGGGTGTCCAAGAATAAACAAAACCGAGGACGTGAGCGATAAGAACGCCCAGTACAAAAGTATGAGTATACAAACCTATATGAAATGCACATGCTATGATATGATACCAGGGTAGTCAAGAAACAGGAGTCACAAAAGGATCTCAACAATGCTCAGTCTAGAGGCGCCAAGTGGATAGTGCCGCGCGGTACACCTCTGGGTCACTGCATCCACTACAAGACAGACGTGGACCTAAAATGTCCCGGACCACCGAAGCCCTCCCGACCCGTCGGCCACTGTGTACTCTCGGTGTCCATGCGTCCACAAGACAGGGCTGAGCGGCCCCAAGATATAGCTTATCTCGAAAGAGATACAGCTCAACAGTAAAGGCTATCTCGAAGGAGATACGGCTCAACATGAAATGCAACGTGCAGTAATAACCGTGACATAATAGCATGCATCATATGACATATATCAATGCACCACATAATCATGCAACACATATAAGAATGTATACTCAACCAGGATATCTCGGATAGTACTTTCGTACCTCTATCACAGTAATCCTAATCCACTGGAACCACCAGACAACAGGTCTAATCCAAGCCTATTCATCAAGTGAAAACCATCACTAAACTTATCTACCAGACTTAACTAGATAATCCTGAGATAAATACTGATAAAATTCCAAACCTTCGTCCGTCGCTAGCCCGCTGATGCCGCTAGCTCCCAACTAGAGCACAGCTCTGCTACAAGACCAGCAGCTCCCCGCTAGTGCCCAAATCTCGGAACAAGACTAGAACCTGTCAGAAACGACTGAAATGCTATGGAACTCTCTGAATTGGCGAGTCAAAATGAGGAAATCCGACCACTATTTATAGGCCATGTTCGGATCCTCCGAACACCACTTCGGAACGTCCGAACGCTACGTGTCCATCGGCTCTTGACAGCTCATGATCGGATCCTCCGATCATACACTTCGGACCGTCCGAACATGCACGTGTCCAGCTGCTCTTGACACCTCATGATCGGATCCACCGAACCCACTTCGGACCTTCCGAACTCCCACGTGTCGATCAACTCTTGACACCTAATGATCGGATCCACCGAACTCACTTCGGACCTTACGAACTCTTCGGTGCTTCCGAACCATCTTCGGTCCGTCCGATCATGACTCGGTCAAAATTACACCTTAAACCTTCTTAATCACCATTACTCCGTTAATTACCCAATTTGGAATTCGGGCTACTACATTCTCCCCCCCTTAAAACGATTTCGTCCTCGAAATCTAGGCAAGAGAATGAACAAAACGAAATAACAACATCGTTACCCTCAAAATCTAAAGGACAACCCATCACTAGACGCTTAGCTAACCCCGAATGACCCATCGGAGTAGAAACAGAAAGAATGACATCAAGAGAAACATGCGGTAACTTATGACGCTTAACAGATCGTCCTGGTCACCCCAACGACCTACACTTCCCTGACTACTCTCATCACCAAAGTGGTCAGCCATTGCTACAACATAGAATAGGGAAACTAGTAAATTGGTCAACGGAAATCCCAAAACAGAATCTATATCCCAAAATCGTACGCATGCTCTGATACCATAAATGTAGTGACCCGTTCCAGAATCACCTACTAATCAAGAACTAAGCATGCAATCAACCTATTTAACAATAATCAGAGATAACAGCGGAAAAGTCAACAACAATACCGATTATACAACCCAATCGAAGTCTAGAATAACTCAAAATAAAATAAAGAATATCTGGTACAACCATATCGAATCAAAAGATACCGAAACTAAACCAACCGGCTACTCAACGTCCTCCTCCTGCTCCTCCGGAACCATCCAACCTGAGACCTGCCCCGTGAGAATGGGGTGTCCAAGAATAAACAAAACCGAGGACGTGAGCGATAAGAACGCCCAGTACAAAAGTATGAGTATACAAACCTATATGAAATGCACATGCTATGATATGATACCAGGGTAGTCAAGAAACAGGAGTCACAAAAGGATCTCAACAATGCTCAGTCTAGAGGCGCCAAGTGGATAGTGCCGCGCGGTACACCTCTGGGTCACTGCATCCACTACAAGACAGACGTGGACCTAAAATGTCCCGGACCACCGAAGCCCTCCCGACCCGTCGGCCACTGTGTACTCTCGGTGTCCATGCGTCCACAAGACAGGGCTGAGCGGCCCCAAGATATAGCTTATCTCGAAAGAGATACAGCTCAACAGTAAAGGCTATCTCGAAGGAGATACGGCTCAACATGAAATGCAACGTGCAGTAATAACCGTGACATAATAGCATGCATCATATGACATATATCAATGCACCACATAATCATGCAACACATATAAGAATGTATACTCAACCAGGATATCTCGGATAGTACTTTCGTACCTCTATCACAGTAATCCTAATCCACTGGAACCACCAGACAACAGGTCTAATCCAAGCCTATTCATCAAGTGAAAACCATCACTAAACTTATCTACCAGACTTAACTAGATAATCCTGAGATAAATACTGATAAAATTCCAAACCTTCGTCCGTCGCTAGCCCGCTGATGCCGCTAGCTCCCAACTAGAGCACAGCTCTGCTACAAGACCAGCAGCTCCCCGCTAGTGCCCAAATCTCGGAACAAGACTAGAACCTGTCAGAAACGACTGAAATGCTATGGAACTCTCTGAATTGGCGAGTCAAAATGAGGAAATCCGACCACTATTTATAGGCCATGTTCGGATCCTCCGAACACCACTTCGGAACGTCCGAACGCTACGTGTCCATCGGCTCTTGACAGCTCATGATCGGATCCTCCGATCATACACTTCGGACCGTCCGAACATGCACGTGTCCAGCTGCTCTTGACACCTCATGATCGGATCCACCGAACCCACTTCGGACCTTCCGAACTCCCACGTGTCGATCAACTCTTGACACCTAATGATCGGATCCACCGAACTCACTTCGGACCTTACGAACTCTTCGGTGCTTCGGAACCATCTTCGGTCCGTCCGATCATGACTCGGTCAAAATTACACCTTAAACCTTCTTAATCACCATTACTCCGTTAATTACCCAATTTGGAATTCGGGCTACTACAAGAACCAACCCTCAAGACCACTTGCAAGCACACAAGCCTTCACAATCTCTCGGCCCTTCTTTCCCTGTTTTCCTACGGTTTCTACCTTGGTTTTTCCTTCACTTTTTATCATGTTTTGATCATAATCCATCATATTTTATCATGTATTGGCAGAGTTTTTGTTGGAATCAAAAACAATTTCCAAACAAGCGTAAAATCTTAAAAACGTTGAAAATATGTATCATACCGTAAAATTATGGAACCCACATATTTTCAAGCATAAAAATTAAATCATGCATAATATGATTTTTATGATGTTTAAAAGAGTTTAGGAATGTTCCTTTGCGTTTATAATGCTCGAATATACGATCTTCGACGAGGGTGCGACGTTGGACGACCGGACGACAAAGAACACAAGCCTTTTTCTTTCCTCCTATTATCAAAAATTTGTGTGTGCTTGAGAGTGAACTTTCGGCTGGTAGTAGGTGAATTGTGAGGTTTTAAAATACCTATAACACTTATTTATAATTTAATTAACATATTAATGGGCTTTGGTTTTGGGCTTGTAAGCTTAAGGGTAATTGACCCTTTTTTAAATAATTAATGTGAGCCCAATAACACTTAATTAATTAAAATATAAAAGTTTATAAAATAAGTTTCCATAAAATAATATTTTTGATATTTTAAAACTCCTTGTTGCCCTAAACCGGTTTCCCGAGAAAAATCGAGCTCGACTTGTAAAATAATTTGAACTCCAACATTTTTAGGAAAATTAAATCATTTTTAATCATATTAGGAAGCCTTTCCATTATTTAATTAAAAATACATATTCTTGTCTTGGTCGTCCTCGGTCTCCTTTCCCCTGCCTATTATCGAATATTCGGGTAAAATCCTTAATTTCATGAAAATATGTCATATTATCATTTAATCATGCAATCATACATTTAATCAGGTAATAAATATCATGCAAGAATTTAAAAAAATTTAATAAAACAATTAAGCAATTAAAATAATTTTGCATGCATGTGATTTACGTAGATTGGTTTTCGGATGTTACAGAGAATTTTACGTCTAGGGGCAAAACGATCATTTTACACTTGAGAAAATACGTTAAAGCTTGGCAGCGTCCGGAAGGATCATAATGCATGTTAAATGATATTTTATTATTTTAATTGATGATTTTTATGAAAATATGTTATTTTATGATTTATGGTAAGCTTGTGCAATTTTTACTGTTTAAAATTCTATTTTTGAAAAGCTATGATATTTTATGATTTCAAAATAAAAAGAAATATATTTTGAGGGATGTAAATTGACTGTGACACATGATATATGATTTTGTGGGGATGTCGTGAGGGAAAAGGCCCCATAGGGAGCCCATTTACGGGAGAAGGCCCTAGAGCCCATTTTTGGAAAAAAGGCCCGAGAGGGAGCCCGTCTATGGGAGAAGACCCCCGAGGGAGCCCGTCGATCATATTTCTACGTTAGAGCCTAGTGAGCACCCCCATTGACCATGTGGAGCTGAAGACTGAATAGTCGACCAAAGGATAAAAGCTAGTCAATTTCAAGGATCAAGCTTCACCCAAAATGATAAAAGATTGAAAGCTGTACAATTAAAATGATTTTATGATAGATGATTTATTTATGCTTAAATGATTTTAAATGGTTTATTTATGCTCAAAAGCTATTTTTAATAAAAGGATGATTTTAAATGCTTGTAATCGTATATGTATTATTTGCTACTCATGTTTAAATGTGCTGAGTAATTAGACTCACTAGGTTTGTATGGTGCATGATTTGATGATATTATGGGAGGAGCTGACGATTGAGTGGATCGAGCGTTGTAGTACACTCCCGAGGAACCTTTATGTTTCCGCACTAGGTTGATAGATAAAAGATATAGAGGATTATTACTAAAGATTTTATTAGAGATTTTTATGCTTTAATTTTATGTTAGTTGATCTTTTCAAAGTTCGACATAGAATTTTGGTTACTTGATGATTTAGTGTTATTTTATACACTTGAGATTTTAAATGTTAAATTATTATGATTTACGAAAATGTTAAGTTATTTTATTAGTAATTTCGAGTTTATGATTTTTTTTAAAAAAATCGAGGTTGTTTCACGAGCCGTATCAGCTTGTACACGAGCAATAGCTGTTGGGACATCGTTTTCTCGCACCCAAGACGCAGCGAAAGTTTAAAAAATTCTGATTGGGCGTCATGTGTTCAAAACATTCATAAGGTGTTTAGAGTTATATCTTTGCGTATTAAACGCTGGACTCCAAACTATTCCGGTTTTAAATGGAGATAGCTCTTCTTGTATATTCCTTCGAACGGCTCCTCAACCTTGATCGCTTAATTAGATCCACGATCGAAAACTCTGTTCCTCGTTTGGTTTGGACTAGAAAATCAAAACGATTTTTCGTTGAGATTGGGACATCCAGATTTTCTAAATCCGGAGTCGGTGTAGCGACGACAAGGTACATCACAAAGAAGAAAGTTGCGGCCAATATTTCTTCTACTTTTTCAAAGTGGCCGAACCCTATTTGACAAAATGGCCAAGAGATCTTTTCATGGAGATTTTACTGATTCACAATCAATAAATATTGTAAGCTTATCTTGAGTCATTAATTAAATTACAAGACTTAATTAGCTCACCACCCAACATGGCCGAGAGTTTTTTTCTATTAAGGAAGGTTTGTGCTTATTGTTTTCTCAATCAATATTATAGATTCTCAATCCATAATTAAGCAAATCTAATTTGCTTCTTTTTTGCAAAATTTTCTTCCAATTCGTTTATGATTTCATTATATTTAAATTCCCATATATAATATATATCACTTTTTAATAATACATGATATATTAATACCATATATACACATATTTTATATCACCATATAATATATATATATATATATATATATATATATATATATATATATATATATATATATATATATATATTATATTAAATAATCATTATTTAATTTATACAATTAACCCATTGGTTAATTTAATTCTAGAATCCTCTAGAACATTTATGAGAATTTGTGCATATTAGTAGTTATCACTACTAGCACAATCATTTAATTAGTAAATTCTCAATTAACTAAATAAATGATTACGAACTCCTGTTAACCTCAATCGACGATCCAAGAGCGCCGATATAACAAGGATACAAGTCTTGTTCATATAATGAAAATCGAAAATTTCGAAGATCAAATTTTCACTTACCATATTGTGCAGCTGCCAGTTTTAGTGGGCTCCTTCACAAAACAGACAGTTCCACTCTTCTTTCTTATTTAGCAACATGCTAACTTCCATTTCTTCCATCCTATGGAATCATCTCATAAACTCCTTTATAAGCTTCATGTTTGATCTCCATCAAACTATAGTCGCCAAATTCCAACTCCTTGAAATTTGACTATCTCAACGGGACTTGTGTGACCTTCAATGGTTCAGGGATACAGCTAGTCGTGGGTTCACATCTCTATGTGATTCAGAATAACATTTATTCTTATTCGGGTTTACCCTAGTTAACCTCATTATTTTCATCAACTCTTTGATCAAGAATGTCAGAACTCATTTCTGATTGTACCAATCGGATCATGGTAAGAGCATCTAGTAGTATCGCCCCATGATCCCCTAGGTATCACTGATAATGCCTGGAAGAACAATTCGATTATGATTAACGTACAGTACGGTCCCTTCATCTCATATATCTCGATCGAATCTGCAACCATTGGTTCATCGAGGGTTACATATTAATTCGATAACTATGTGATACATATAATAGTGGTATCGCATGTACCATTGGAGAACTCCTTCTCCAACGTACATCTCATACTTTGGCCAGAGATTCCACGCACTATTTTTTCATCAGATCACATAGGATATCCACACCCGTAGGTGAGCAGTGAATCCCCGACTATAATGCACTGGCTCCTACATGTGTCGCAACTGTACCCAATCTCGCCACCTGATGACCCTCCAAGGGTCGGTAAACGAGTCAAAGCATAGCACTAGCATATAGAGCCTCAGTGTTGTCCCGGGTCGTAAGGACTAATGGTGTACAATCACAACCACAGACTTATCCTCTCGATTAATGATAACCACTTGGAAAGTCCGAGAGAGGGTAGTTCGGTATAATCATCATTGACTACCCATCTGCATGTTTGGACATCTATATGCCCTTACTAAGAAATGTGTACACAACATCACAGATGCTAGTCTCGAGTCAAGCAATCTTTATCCATGTTTTAGGCGGCTGAATCTATTAGGAACAAATTTAGATTATACAATGTTTACAAATGAGTTTCAATATCGAATTACGATTCATTTGCATTAAAGTATAATCAAGGATTTTATCTATGCTGATTGTATGAGTATACAGATAAAGTATAATCTCATAATCGAATAAAATCATAAAATATTATTAAAATAAAGATTATTTTACATTAGAGTAAATATAGCCCGAGCCACAAGTTGGCTTGCCGGGCACCTACTCTAACACTAGCATCCTGATTAGGTGGAGGCTGTAGAATCTCCTCCACCCTCCACCTGCCTGTCCTCATTATCACTACAAAGAGCCCGTATAGGAGGCATCTCTGTACAAATCGTCCATACCGCGTAACCAACATGCATTTAACATTTTATATGAAACATGCATCTAATGTCTATATCATGTATCATGCTTTCTTCTTTCGTTCCAATAGCTCCTCAGAAGGCGGCTAGCTAAAAACATTTAAAGTTCAACAAATAAAATCTAAAGCAGTTAAAACTCACAGACTAGAAGTGTGACTTCTTGAGCTTCTCGGAGTGATAGTAACATAACCCTTTAGGGATCATTCGCTCTGATACCAACTGAAACGCACTACATTGAAATCTTAAAATTCTATAAATTTTTTATTTTTTAATTGAACCGCAAATTCGAACTTCATAATTAAACTAACTTAACATTTCCATAATCCAAAATAATTTAACATCTACAAATTTAAATTGCATAAAATCCCTAAATTGTCAATTAAAAAAAATCCTATATCAACCATTAACATGATCAAAACTAACTTCGAAACTTGACTATCAAGCTAATGCGGAAAATAATGTCCATCGGGAGTGTACTGCCGGACTCGATCTATTCAAGCGTCAGCGCTTCCCTCAATCTCATACTCACCGGCAACAGTCAAACCTAGTGAGTTTAATGACTTAACACGTTCTAAACATTATTGACAAACAATAAAAATACAAAAACATGCATTAAAAATCATACTTTTATTCAAAATAAGCTAGCAAAAATTTTGTAAGCATCATAAATCGTCAAATCATAAAGCTTTCCATCATTTATCATTTTGGGTGAAATTTGATCCTTGAAAATGACTAGCTGAATCATATGGTTGACTGATCAGTCTTAGCTCACCGTTGCTCATGGGGACGAGCACTAGGTACCGATGTAAAATAGAAATACGATCGTTGGGCTCACTCTAGGGCATTCTCGTGTAAACGAGATCCTTCTGAGCCTTCTCACACACGATACTCCCAACAATCATATATCATATTTTTTTTGTCACAGTCAATTCACTTCTTTCAAAATATTTTTTTCTTTTCTTTTTAATCATAAAATGTTGTGCCCTTTCCACATTCGAGAAATATCATTTTAACAATAAAAATTGCACAAATTTATTATAAATAATAAAATACCATATTTTCATCATAAACGTTTTAAAATTTCATTTAGCATGCATTATGATCTTTAGGGTACTGCCAACTCATTTTGTACTACCCTGGTATGAAATGACTGTTTTGCCCTTGGACTCGCAATTTCTCGATTTTGATTTTTTCTCACTTTTATTGACTCGAGACTACCCCGAATAATTATATAAGCTTAAATTTGACTTCTGATATTTTTCTTAGACGTAAACACGAGCCTTTCGATTTATTGACTTAATTACTAAAATGTGAAGCGTTTTAATCCCGAATAAATTCCAAACTTAATATTTTCTTCCCAAATTTTAAACTTAAGCTATTCATTCTTAAAATACCCTCGTGGGCCATGAGTCGACCCCTGTGAACCATTGTTCGAACCACTTTCCTTCATAGCCCCAAAACAAAGTCCTAACTTTCTTAGAACCCCTCGGCCACACCCAAACCACAAGCCACCACCGAGCCCCCCTTGACCACACCTGACCTTAACCCTGACCCTTCTAGACCCTCTTGGGCTCGCCCTAACCCACACACCTAGCCCCTAGTTCCAGCAGCCAGCCACGCGAGTTCTCTATTGTCATCAAAGTCGCGGCCCATGCTACCCAAGCCACCTCGAACCGATGCTGCACCGGACCCTGAACTGACACCGAGCCCTCTTTCGCAGACCCTACTGGACCATCCTAGACCCCTAGACCAGCCCCGAGCCTCCCTTCTCTTGGACCTAGCAGCGCGCGTGCATGGGTAAAGTCCTAGGGTTTGTGGACTCTCCCATCTCCTGCGGCAGCATGGTCCAGCCCTTCATGAACCCTTCCACGACTACACCAGACCTTGATGAGCCTGCCCTAGCCCTTACGTGAAGCCCCTCTCTTAAACCCTCCCATGGCCGAGCCTTGTATCCCAAGGAAACCATAGGTTCATCCCTCCTTTTCCAAGCTCAATTCCAGCCTATTTTCCCCCCTTAAACGACTATATTTTCATCCCTTAGAAACCTTGTATTGGAAACATGTCCCTTACAAACCATAGTGTTCGCAAACGAATCGTAAAATCATCAAACTTTTAAAAATAATCATCAAAACGTTAAGCGATTCATATTCAAATATTTTTAATTCCAAAATACGTAAAAAAATGCATAATATGATTTTAATGGTGCATCAAAAGAGTTTAGAAGTGTGGCTTTGCGTTTTAGAATGCTCAAATATGCGATCGTTGGCATAGGTTGCGAAGAGAGACGAACGGGAGACGAAAAATCCTTGATTCCCCTCTCCTATTTTTCAAAAATTTATGTGTGCGTTGTGCGTGTGTTTCAAGGCTGAATTGGGTGACAAAAACCCTAGGTTTCTAATTATTATTTTCGAAAATTCATGTGTTAATGGGTTGGGGTTCTGAGATTTTTTTGTTTAGGGATAATTGGACCTTATAATCATAGGTAAATTAGGCCCAATAATACCTATTTAATTGTAGAATAAAAGTTTACAAAATTTGTCTTCAAGAATAATAATTTTTGTGCTTTAGAAGTACCTCTTTTGCCCAAAAGCAGCTTCACGGGTTAAATCGAACTCGTCTCCTAAATTAATTTGGAATCCATTATTTTAAGAAAAAAATATTCATATTAATAAGCCTTGAAAATATTTATTGAAAAAAATATATGTTATCTTGTTCGTCTTCGGTCTCCTTTCCCCAGCCTATTATCAAATATTCGGATAAAGTCTTCAATTCTCATGAAATCATCAAATGTAATCAATTAATCATGTAATTAGACCTTCAATCATGTAATATACATCAAGTAAGCATTTAAAATCAATTAAATAAAAAAATTAAGAAATTTAAATCATTTACATGCAAGTGGTTTACGTGGATCGGCTTTTTGAACGTTACAAGAACCCAAGAAGCCGAACCCTAGTTCCCCTGAAAACCCAATTTTTATTCAACCATTTTCCTCTCCTTTCCAGCCTTGCATAGCCCCATCTAAGACACCTAAACAGCCCTCAAATCGATCACATAACAGCTCTAACCTGGCAGTCCCTATGTGTATATCATGGTTATGAGTTTCATGCAAGAAAATCAATTTTTCCATGTGTTTTTCATAAAAGAGAAAATAAATAAGAGGGTATCATATTTTTCATCCAAACATGTATATCCACACATAATATGGCATGAACGATGAGAAAAGAAGGAATAAGGCGTGCCTTTGCATTATTCACGTATGAAGATTCGATTCTCGACGCGAAGGGACGTTGTCGGAGAGACGGGGAAGATCCTTGTTGTGTTTTTCATTTCAAAGCCAACGTGAAATTGCTAACCTGGGGACGTCTGGGTGGGTGTGTGTGTGTGTGTGCGCGCGTGTGATACTAGGGAGGAAATCCTAGGATTCTAATGTGTAGTAAGCGTGAGTTATGAAGAGTTTTAGGCTTTAGAAACTCAATCTTTTGATATAAATAATTGGATAGAAAGCTAAACCTAATAACCTTGGTATAATAAGCCATTAGACCTATTATATTTAGGAATAATATCTCGTTTAGGAGAGTTTTTGAAAATATTAACCAAGCATCCAAAAAGTCCTTGTTTTCATCAAAAATGGATTAACGATTTAAAATACGACTCGACATGTAAAAACATCTCAAAAGACACAATTTTCAAAGTTTTCATATTTAATATGCCATATATTAAATAACTAAAAATATTAATTTGATAAAAATATTTTCCTTCACAGTTCTCAGTCTTCGTTTCTCGATCGTGTCTCGAATAACTTTTAAAACACAGTTTTATGGATTCTAATAAAAAAACATTTTTTAAACATGTAAAAATTGGACCTTATGTATCTATTGAGAAAATTAGTTTTTCGTTTTCACTATAGGGTAGTGAAAAATGTCAAAAACAGTGGGAGTAAAAATATATGAAGTAAAAGTCCATACTTTTTATCTTACTAAATATTTTAAAATAGTTATTAACATTTATCTGTTCTTTTTCAATAAAAATCTGACAATGTCTTTGATTCGTAACCCGTTATCTCCTATACTCGACAAACGTTTTTTTTACTGGAACTAAAAACCTGAATTGGGTAAGAAACCTGAAAATTGTCTTGAATTCGGAAAGCATAGCATATACGCTCACTGATTCGCCCCCTGTTGAGGATCCGACTAGCTGCACTCATGAGTAATTGCATACTTACAAGGATTTGCGTGACCATGACTTGCGAGCCAAGTGTAATATGCAGGCTTCTATGAATGATGAGCTGCAGAGGCGTTTTGGGGATGCAAAGAGTGCTGCTGACATTCATATGCATCTCAAAGAGATCTTTCCTTAGCATACATGACATCTTAGCCATGCTACCGTCAAGGAGCTAATCACTTTATGCATGCGAGATGGGTTCGGTCCATGAGCATTGCCTAAAGTTGATTGGAATGTGGACAAGCTCGTTGGCATGGATCGTTTGTTGCCATCGGAGTTGACCACTGACTTATTGCTCTTGTCACTGCCTAGCTCATTTGATCCTTTAGTGGTGAATTTCAACATGAACAAGCTAGAGCCTACCCTTGAGGAGTTGGTGAATGTGCTTGTTACTTTTGAGTCCACCATCAAGAAAGAAAAATCAGTTCTTTATGTGGGTTCTTCATGTGATAAGAAGAGTGATCTGCATGGGAAGGAAAAAGAAGCATTCTTTCAAACATCCCAAGAAGAACGTGCCCTTGAAGAGGAAATCTCTGAGTCCCACTGTGGCAGCCATACCAGTTAAGGCTGACAAGACTTTTGATGGATCACTACAAGAAGCCTGGACATTGCAGGCGCAACTGCAGACAATATCTTTACCAAAAAGGTTCTGGAAATGGTATGTTCTACATTGAAGTAGACATTTCAATTAACTCTACTTCTTGGGTATTAGATACTGGATGTGGCTTACATCTCTGTAATGATTTGCAGGTGATGGGAAGAAGTAGAAGACTTAGAGACGGTGAGACCTTCTTGATGATGGGCAATGGAGCAAGAGTTGCTGCCAAGTCTGTAGGAGATGTTTACTTATTGTTGAATAATGATTTTAAGTTAATTTTCAGAGATTTTTTGTTTGTACCTGATTTGGAGAAAAACATTGTTTCCATTTTTATGCTTGATAATGATGGATATTCTTGTTTATTTGGCAAAGGGGTTTGCAACATTTACAAGAATGAATGTTTGATCGGTACGGGTGAACTTGAAATCGATCTCTATAACTTAAATTGAAAGATACTCCACTAAACAATATCCAAGCAATAACAACAATAAACAAGCAAAAACAAGATACTATAAATTCGGCACAATTATGGCATGCTCGATTAAGACATATTTCCTTAAGAAGAATGAACAAGCTAGTGGGAGTAGGCATGTTTGATATGTCTAATATTAATTTTCTCACAACTTGTTAATCCTGTCTAAAAATAAAAATGACCAAAATTCCCTTTAATGGCCATCTGGATCGAGCCAAAGTATTATTGGATTTGATCCATACCGATGTATGCGATCCACTTAGAAACACCACCAAGCATAGACATGCCTACTTCATCACCTTTACCGATGTTGTTTCGAGGTATGGGTGTTAGTGTATTGCCCAAATTCAGTACACGTATAACTCATGCATTTACTTAATTATTAAAGCATTCATTTAAATTTAAAATGAGTTTTAACCATGAATGATTCATTTAAATGCATTATTTTAAACTATATAGATTTATGTGATGCATGTTAAAATGTGTTTCGAGTTTCATGTTTCAGGCGATTATTCGAGACGAGATCGAGGAATAGAGACCGATGACGAGTTTGGCAATTTTTAAATGCGGTATCTTATTTTAAGTTGAGGTTGGGGAATTTATAATTATTTATTAAGTTTTAGCATTTTAAAGCCTAAATTAATTACTAGGTGATTTTAAGATTTTTTTTAAAATTTAGCAATAGTGTGTTTTATTTTAAATTAGAGAATTTTAGTAAATTGGGTATTAGTTTACCATTTTTATTAGCTTGTTAATTGGGTTAACATTTTTAAATAGCTTGATTAATTATTTAATTAAGCAGTTTTCCCATAATTACTCACTCACACACGTTACACACACTCACACACACATACATGTTTTTACACACACCAAAACACACAACACACACCTACACATTTTATTTCAAATTTTTAAAAAAGAGAAAACCTAGGGTTCCTGAGAAACTCAGCAGCCGCCCCTCCCTTCAAATATTTTCAGCAGTTTTGGTGATTTTATTGCAAGCAAACCACGTTCGTCCCGGATCAACCTCGCATCTTTCCCTCGCTTCAGTGTCGTTGTTCGGTAACGTTAAAGATTTAAAGGCATGTATATTTTGTTTTTCCGACGTCGATCTAGTCATATTATGTGTTGCGTTGTTTTTATGCGAGAAAATCTATGTGTGATGTGTAGAAGTTTGAGCAATTATGTTTGGATCACTTTTGAAACCATTTTTGGGATATCAAATCACGTTTTTGCTGTCAATTTCAAAACTGCGATTTTTCGGTCGTGATTATGAGAAAACTTTCAACACAAAAATCGTAGAACCATTTTATACCTTCATTTTGACAGTAAACTCGAAATAGTTGGATAAACATTGAGTGAGTTATGACGTTTTCGTGGGACTGCTCAAACTGCGTTTTCTGAAAATTATGATATTGATGCGTTCTTGAAGTTTTGTGGTTGCAGGCTTCGTTGGGGATTGACAGGTGATCGCTCCTGTGTATAAATATATTGTTAATGATGTTGGGATGGTCATTGACGTTTTGTTTCGCGTCGTTAGGCACTTGGGAGAGCGAGTAGTCGTAAAAACTATTTTGGTGTTAAAAATTTGAGTTTATGAGTTTTATTGCGTTGCGTGTGGTGCGTCGTTTCTTTGGGAACGTTTAGACATTTTATGGAGTCGAGTCAATGTCATAGTGTCCTAGGATGATTCTCGATGGATTGGTTCACGAATCGTATTTTTTGGTTAAGGGTATTAAGAGGCAAATTCGCAAGTTCAGTACACTCGGCGCCCGAGCGGTAATTTCTTACCGCCCGAACGCCACTCATTCTGTCCGAGTGTAAAGCTTCATAAAACTCGACGCTCGAGCGGTAACATTTTACTGCCTGAGCGCCACCCTCACTGTCGAGCATTTATTTTTTTTAGCTCAGTGCCCGAGCGGTAATTTCTTACCGCCCGAGCGCCACTCCTTCTGTCCAAATATTTGGTTTCCCCTTCTTTTCAAATTCAAATAGTGAGTTCATGTCTTTTATGGTTGGGAAATGTTGACACGTCATCTTAGAGTTTGTTTCGGGGTTTGATGTCATGGTTAGTACGATTAAACGAGGTCAAGTTCCGAGCGATCTAGAAAGTCATAAGCCATTTAGTTACTTCGGTGGTGAGTGTGCGTACCTACGTCTAAGCTATGCAAGTTAAGTGTTGAAATTCATGTTAGTATGTGCAGCAGTGGCCCAAGCGAAATCCAACGAATCCCTAAACTCCAAGTAAGTATGTTCGACGTGCAAAGAAAAAATTTCAAGTTTTTGAGGCATGCTAAATGTCTTCTGACCAATTTATGTATGAGATTGGAAAGCGGTAAAGCATGACCATGGACCAGTCCACCCCGTTAAAGTATAAACGGGTTTAGATCATGATTGAAAAGCGTTAAAGCATGAACGGGGACCAATCCACCCTTTAAACCATGCATGGGGATATCATGTATGTGGCAGTGGATTTTTCTCTGTCAGCCCAGTACTATGGTTTAGTCTGATCAGGCGATTTATGTTATGGGCCACTTGCTTTGAAACATGCCTCGATGCAAAATGATGAAATTTATGTATGTTCAATTATGTACAAGTATGCAAGCATGTTTAAGAAAATTTTCACGTTATGGCACGTCTATGTATGTATGTAAGTTCAAGCTTTTATACGCACTTTAAAGCTCAAGTATGTATGTACTATTTTGAAGTCGCATGTGGTTTTATTACGTATTACTTGCTACTTCCAGTTTATACGTATTGAGTCTTTAGAATCACTAGACTTGATAGATGTAGGTGAGGATGATTTCGAGGAGACGAGGGGCGGGGACCAAGGAGCAGGCTTGGACTGAGCAGATGGCTAGACCTGAGGACCGCCCAGGTTTTTAAGTTTTATGAAATTTCAAATAATCTGATTTCACGCTACTGGTTATGAGATTTTAAACAAATACTTTTGTCAAACTTTATTTTTAGATCTTTTGTTGCATCTACTTTTGGGACGTACGGTTTACTTTATCGAATTTGAAGTTTGACTACTCAGTTAAGAAATTTTTTAATTTTTCCGCAAATTTTAAGTAGCTAAAAGTATGGTACGTTACAGTTGGTGTCAGAGCGGTGTTCTTGTAAAGGGTTATGCCTACTACCAGTCGCAAGAAGCTCACGAAGTCACACCTCAACTCTGTAAATTTAAAGTTTTAAATTATGTTATGTATTAAGCATTAAGCCATGATTTCAGCATGTTGTGTTTTAAGTTCAAGTTACGTGCATCTTATGTTTTTGATATATGTTCATGCATATTGGGTTTACGTGTTGGGTAAATTATTGTTACATTATGCCTCCTAGACGTTTGGTTAACCGGGAAGTAAGGGAGGAGGACAGAGAACCTAGACTGGAGGGGAGACACGCTCCTCCTCCTCCACCACCAGATATGCAAGCGCAGATGCTTGTAGGTATGAATCAGTTCTTCGCGCAGTTTGCGGGGAACTAGGCTGCAGTGGATGCAGGGGCGAGGTCCCGACCAGAAGCTGTGTATGAACGATTTAGGAGGATGAGTCCGAAAGAGTTCTCGGGGACGACTGACTCGATGATAGCGGAGGGATGGATTAAGTCCATCGAGCGAGGTAATCTTCAATTTTATGGAACTGACATATGCAGATAGAGTCAGAAGTGCCACATTCCTTCTGGTAGGGGACGCCAGACTATGGTGGGAAAGTGCATTAGTGTCAGTTAACTTGCAAACATTGACGTGGAATGGATTTAAGGAGGTCTTTTACTCCAAGTACTTCACTGAGGAATTACGCTCTCGCCTAACCAGGGAGTTCATGACGTTGCGTCAGGGGGATAGCAGCTTTGCGGAGTTTGTGAGGAAGTTTGAGAGGGGGTGTCACTTTGTGCCCCTGATAGCTAATGATGCCCAGGGGAAGCTGATGCATTTCATGGATGGGTTGCGGTCGATCTTGCGCCGTGATGTCAGGGTTGCTGGTCCGACTACCTTTGCCATGGTAGTATCTAGAGCCTTGGCGGCAGAGCAGGACTAGAGTGATATCGAGGTGGATAGGCAGGGTAAGAGGCCCTATCAGGCACCTCAGCAGCAACAGCGACCTCAGTTTAAGAGGCTGTTCCATGGGAAACCAGGGAAGAAGCCTTATCAGGGACCGCCAAAGGGCAAGGGTCCTATGCCACAGCAGAAGGCATCACAGAGGCCGGGTGAGCACCCCGTGTGCCCGAAGTGCAACCGCCAGCACCCGGGACAGTTTTTGTATGGGTCAGGAAAGTGTTTCAAATGCGGAGCAAGTGACCACATGTTGAAGGAGTGTCCACAGTGGAGGCAGCCGACCCAGGCAAGATTGTTCGCCATGCATGCTCAGAAGGCGAACCCAGACACGACACTATTGACCGGTAAACTTGTTTAATTAAGGACAGTATTATTTGCCATGCATGTGTTGGAATTTATTTGGGTTTATTAGTGTGTTAGTTAATACTTTGGTGACTTGGGATATAAATTTCTTTTATGCTTGAGGTTAAGATTTGAATTTTAGGATATAAGTTTTGTGTTGTGCTATCGTCTCTCAGGGAACATTTTCATAAAAAGAGTCGCCACGAAGGCCCTGATAGACTCAGGGGCCACCCACTCTTTTATTTCAGAGACATTCGCTAGTCACCTGGACGTCAAGTCTATTGGGCTCGACGTGAACTATTCAGTGACAGTCCCATCAAGGGAAGAATTGTTAGCTACTAGCGTGGCCAGAGACATCGATCTGGAATTGCAGGGCCACCAAGTGTACGCCGATCTGATTGTGTTGTCGATGTTAGAATTTTATATCATTCTAGGAATGGACTGGCTGACGAAGAACAGAGTCCTTATATACTTCCAAAAAAGTCCAGTGTTAGTAAGACCTTTAGGCATGGAGCAGTTTCTCTTCAAGCCAGCTAGATGGAGGAGTTTCTCTCGCATGATCTCTTGCATGCAAGCGCAGAGACTTATACACAAGGGTTGTCAAGCTTTCTTGGCCAGCATCATTTCAACACCTGACGTGCCCACTCTGTCTATATCTGAAGTACCAGTAGTCAGAGATTTTCCTGACGTCTTTCCTGATGACATCACAGTCCTTCCACCAGAGAGGGAGGTGGATTTTGCTATTGATCTCATGCCAAGCACAGTGTCAATCTCTAAGGCACCATACCGATTAGCTCTAGCTGAGATGTTGGAGATCAAGCAACACATTCAGGAGCTTCTTGACAAGAAATTCATCCGCCCTAGTTTATCACCATGGGGCGCACCAATGCTCTTTGTGAAAAAAAAAGATGGGAGCATGAGACTGTGCATCGATTACCGAGAGTTGAACAAGGTGACGATAAAGAATAAATACCCACTTCCAATGATTGAGGACTTGTTCGACCAGTTACAGGGAGCTACAGTGTTATTTAAAATAGATCTTCGATCACGGTATCACCAGCTGAAGGTGAAAGATGCAGATGTTCACAAGACAGCCTTCAGGACCACTTATGGGCATTACGAGTTTTTAGTGATGCCATTCGGACTGACTAATGTTCCAGCGATTTTCATTGACTTGATGAATCAAGTATTCCAGCCCTACCTAGATCAGTTCGTCATAGTGTTCATTGACGACATTCTTATATACTCGAAGAGCCATGAAGTGCACAGTCAGCATTTGAAGATAGTTTTGCAGACCTTTCAGAGTCGCAAGTTATTTGCGAAGTTCACTAAGTGTGAATTTTGGTTTGAGAAGGTAGCATTTTTGGGTCACATAATATCTAGCAGTGGTATTGAGGTAGATCCAGCAAAGGTAGCAGCCATTAAGGAATGGGTTGAGTCGAAGAATGCTTCAGAGATCCGCAGTTTTCTGGGATTAGCAGGTTACTACCGTAATTTTATTTAGGGGTTTTCGTCGATAGCAGTGCCGCTCACTTCACTGAAAAAGAAGAATGCAAAATTCGTGTGAAGTGATGAATGTCATAAGAGCTTCGACACTTTGAAGCAAGCTTTTATTTTTGCGCCAGTGTTAGCCATGCCATCAAGGCAAGGGAAATTTGTGTTATATACCGATGCATCTAAGCTCGGGTTAGGTGCAGTGTTGATGCAGCACGGTCGGGTTATAGCTTATCCTTCCAGGCAGTTGAAGGTGCATGAGAAGAACTATCCGACTCACGATCTGGAAATAGCAACTGTTGTCTTTGCATTGAAGATTTGGAGACACTAATTGTACGGCGAGAAATGCCAGATATTCAATGATCACAAGAGTCTCAAGTATTTCTTCACGCAGAAAGAGCTGAATATGAGACAAAGATGATGGTTGTAATTGGTAAAAGACTATGATGGCGAAATTAGCTACCATCCAGGGAAAGCTAACGTTGTGGCAGATGCCTTGAGCCAAAAAGTTGCATTCATAGCACAGTTGTCAGTACAGAAACCTCTTCAGTCTGAGATTCAGAGGTTTGGGTTAGAGGTTTATCCCAAGGGCAGAGCTCCCATACTATCTAATCTGACAGTCAGGCCGAATCCGTAGAGGACAGCCTTCAGACGAGCAGTTGCAGAAATGGAGGCTGAAATATGAAGCAAAGGGCAGTGTACTCTACTCAGTGTCTGATGGTATTGTGAGATACAGAGGTAGAATGTGGGTGCCTAACATTGACTCCATCAGGAAGGATATCCTGTCAGAGGCACATGCATCTCTGTATTCCATCCATCCGTGAGGTACCAAGATGTACAAGGATCTGCAGATTTTGTATTGTTGGTCAGGGATGAAGCGAGACATCCGCATATTTGTGTCTGAATGGCTCACTTGTCAGCAGGTGAAGGCAGAACATCAAAGGCCAGTAGGAATGCTTAAGACACTCCCTATTCCTGCGTGGAAATGGGAGAATATTACCATGGATTTCGTTGTTGGTTTGTCGAGGTCACTCAGATGATCCAATGCTATTTGGGTTATAGTGGATCGACTGACCAAGTCAGCGCACTTTTTGCCAGTGAAGAAGACTTTCTCCATGACGCGGTATGCGGAGCTCTATATCAGGGAGATAGTTCGATTGCACGAGATCCCAGTTTCTATTGTGTCCGACCGGGACCCGAGGTTTACATCACATGCAGCCATGGGGACGAAGTTGCTTTTCAGTACCGCTTTTCACCCGCAGAAAGATGGTCAATCTGAGCGAGTGATTCAGATTTTGGAGGATCTATTGCGAGCCTCTATGATCGATTTCCAGGGGACTTGAGAATCTAAGCTACCTCTAGTGGAGTTTACCTACAACAACATTTTTCAAGCATCTATAGGTATGGCTCCCTACGAGGCATTATATGGGAGGAAGTGCAGATCACCAATTCATTAGGACGAGGTTGGTGAGAGAGCAGAACTTGGTCCAGAGATAGTTCAGAAGACTGCAGATGTGTTGGTCAAAATTCGAGACAAAATGAGGACCGCCCAGAGTCGTCAGACGAGTTATGCTCACAATAGAAGAAGGGATCTAGAGTTTGCCGTAGGTGATCAAGTTTTCGTGAAGGTAGCAACAATGAAGGGTGTTATGAGATTTGGGAAAAGAGGCAAGCTGGGTCCGAGGTTTTGTGAGGCACAGGGCCGAAGAGCACGTGGGGTGATCGCCGGTGCCATGAGGTTGCACAGACAATGAGCGGCTCCTGGCAGGCTTCTAGGTGGAGGGAACATGAATGAACTGATCTCACACCGGAATGAGAGGGATTCCGAGACTGTTCAATGCAATGGACTGTACAGTTGAGGAAGGCTTAAAATATTTGATTGGTACTACTCATATCAAGAAGGTGCATCTTCTTTTCGATAGCTCATCACATAAGAACTCCAAAGTTAAGCGTGCTTGACTTGGGGCAATTTTGGGATGAGTGACCTCCTGGGAAGTTTCCTAGGGTGCGTGTGAGTGAGGACATAAGCACACTGGAAAGACTCGTCTTGATACAGTGAGGACAGTCGTCGAATCTAGGGCGTTTCAGATGGTATCAGAGCCGACCTCTCTTAGTACGGTGTGGTTCGGGGACGAACCAAGGAGAAGCTGTTGGGCATGTGAGGCCCGGGGCCGAAGAGGGCGGCTCGCCGGTGCCATGAGGTTGCACGGACAATGAGCGGCTCCTGACAGGCTTCTAGGTGGAGGGAACATGAATGAACTAATCCCACACCGTAATGAGAGGGATTCCGAGACTGTTCAATGTAATGGACTGTACAGTTGGGGAGGGTTTAAAATATTTGATTGGTACTACTCATATAAAAAAGGTGCATATTCTTTTTGGTAGCTCATCACATAAGAACTCCAAAGTTAAGCGTACTTGACTTGGGGAAATTTTGGGATGGGTGACCTCCTGGGAAGTTTCCTAGGGTGCGTGTGAGTGAGGACATAAGCACGCTGGAAAAACTCGTCTTGATACAGTGAGGACAGTCGTCGAATCTAGGGCGTTTCAGGTTAATTGGGCCGTTTGAGATTCTTGACAGAGTTGGGACACTAGCTATCGTGTTGCCCTTCCGCCGAATCTGGACGAGGTATACAATGTGTTCCATGTCTCGATGTTGAGGAAGTATCTAGCTAATCCTTCGCATGATCTGAGCTATGAGCCGTTGCATCTTGCTACAGATCTGTTATACAAGGAGAGACCCGTCCGAATCCTAGAAAGACAGGAGCGTATGCTTCGGAACAAAGTGACCAAGTTGGTCAAAGTCCGGTGGCTAAATCAATCAGTGGTTGAGGCCACTTGGGAGACAGGAGCGGATATGAGGAACCGCTACCCAGAACTGTTTGTTAAGTTTTAATTTGGAGAACGATATTTATATAAGTGGGGGAGGAACTATATTGCCCAAATTAGTACACGTATAACCCATACAATTACTTAATTATTAAAGAATTTATTTAAATTTAAAATAAATTTTAGCCATGCATGATTTATTTAAATGCATTATTTTAAAATATTTATGTTTATGTGATGCACGTTAAAATATGTTTTGAGTTTATGTTTCAGGCGATTATTCGAGTAGGGATCGAGGAATAGAGGCCGGTGACGAGTTTGACAAATTTTAAATGTTGTATCTTATTTTAAGTTGAGGTTGGGGAATTTTAAATAATTTATTAATTTTTAGCATTTTAAAGTCTAAATTAATTACTAGGTGATTTTAAGATTTTTTTTTAAAAGTTAGCAATAATGTGTTTTATTTTAAATTAGAGGCTTTTAGTAAATTGGGTATTAGTTTACCATTTTTATTAGCTTGTTAATTGGGTTAACATTTTTAAATAGCTTGATTAATTATTTAATTAAGCAGTTTTCCCATAATTACTCACTCACACACATTACACACACTCACACACACTTACACATTTTTACACACACCAAAACACACAACACACACCTACACATTTTATTTCAGATTTTTAAAAAAGAGAAAACCTAGGGTTCTTGAGAAACTCAGCAGCTGCCCCTCCCTTGAAAGAATTTCAGCAGTTTTCGGTGATTTTATTGCAAGAAAATTGTGTCACGTTCGTCCCGAATCAACCTCGCATTTTTCCCTCACTTTGGTGTCGTTGTTGGGTAACGTTAAAGATTTAAAGGCATGTATATAGTGTTTTTCATGCGTCGATCTAGTCATATTATGTGTTCGATGTTTTTATGCGAGAAAATCCATGTGTGATGTTTAGAAGTTTGAGAAATTATGTTTGGATCACTTTTGAAACCGTTTTTGGGATCTCAAATCACCCTTTTGTTGTCAATTTCAAAACTGCGATTTTTCGGTCGTTATTTTGAGAAAAATTTAAACACAAAAATTGTAGAAATTTTTGATACCTTCGATTTGACAGTAAGCTCGAAATAGCGCCCAACCTTGCTACCCTGCGACCCTCGCGGAGTCGGTAACGAGTCAAAGCTCAATCTTAGTGTGTAGAGCCTCAATATTGTCCCGGGTCGTAAGAACTAATGATGTACAATCACAACCACTGACTTTCTCTCTCGGTGAATGATAACAACTTGGAAAGTTCGAGGAAGGGTTGTTCGGTACAATCATCATATGATTATTTATATGCACAAATGGACAGTTTTATGTCCTTACCATGAAACAGAGTACACCACATCACAGATGCTAGTCTTAAGTCCAGGTGTCCTTTATCCTTTTTTTTTAGGTGGCTGAATTGACTATGAACGTATTTAGGATATACAGTGTTAGTTTAATGATTGAATTACGATTCATTTATATTAATGTAAAATCAAAGACTTTATCTATGTCGATTGCATTGATATACAGACGAAGTAAAACTTTGAAACATAAATTATATTAAAATAAAGAATGTTAATTATAACTAAGTCAATAAATTCTCTAGTCAATAGTTGATTCATAAGAAATATACTCTAGCACAGATAATTTGGGGTGATTTATATCAAAGGATGGAGCATAGCATAGCATAGGCATGTCGTAATCAGAATTCATATCATTGAAGAATCTTGTTGATTTCACATCCATAAACAACGAAACGAAGATAAGACGATAAGCCTACATGTCAAAAATTAAACAGAAAACCATATCCTCTTCTTTTCACACGCTTCTCCAAAAATTACAAACCCCCACAGCTCAACCTCCCATGGCCTCCCCAACTCTGATCACTCCCGCCGCCGCCAGAAAACCCCTTCAACCCGTCAAATCAAAACTCACTTCCAACCCCACCACTACCACCCCTGATATAGTCTCGCTTCCCAGTCGTCGCCGCGACCTCATGTCTCTGTCAGCCGGCTTCCTGCTTCTATCACCGGTCAAATATGCACTAGCTGCTTCGGACGAGGAATACGCGAAGGAGACGGCGAAGGCGATCGAAAAGGTTAGAACCACCCTAAATCTGGACAAGAATGACCCCAACATCTCGGCCGCGGTGTCGGAGCTGCGGGACATCTCCAACGGTTGGGTGGCGAAGTACAGGAAGGAGAAAACCCTACTGAGCCGGTCCTCGTTCCGCGAGATGTATTCGGCCCTCAATGCTGTTTCTGGTCATTATATTAGCTTCGGCCCGACGGCTCCGCTACCTGCGAAGAGAAAGCAGAGAATCTTGGAGGAGATGGATACCGCGGAGAAGGCGCTTTCGAGGGGAAGATAGGAGACTCAGACTAGCTGTGAATCCCATTGATTTTTTTCTTCTTTTTTTTTTGTATTTTATTATCTAACGAGTTACAAATGCACCGAGGTGCATTTTCAGATCTTCGGTGAATTATATAAATTTCTAATCTACTACGGATCAATGTCCCATTTTATTATTCTTATTTTTTCTCTCAAATAATGATTTGATCCATTTCTTGAAATTTATATGGGGAAATTAATATGCTTTGGTTTCTGAAGAGTGATCTTCGGTGACCGATCGAATCAGTTATTTTAATTCGAAAATTCAGTTGTCTTGTTTAAAACTCTTCTTGATTTCAGTTGTTAATATTAAAAGAGATATTTTCTTAAATAGGCTTCACACAAGTACTATAATTAATTTTAGTCTTCAGTTAAATTAATTTATCAAAATTATCATTTTATCATATCAAATTATAAAGACATCCTTTATCTTTTAATTCTTATTCACCATCAATTTCTTCATCTCAAACTCTTTATTTTATTATCTCATCAATTACGTACGTATAGCGATGATCGTGAAACACATCAATCATATTTTTTTTAAACAAATATGATTTTTTTTTTTTGCTTAATTTTTATGCAAAAAAAATTTGATTTTATATTGTTATTATTGTGTGCGTATATATATGGGTTATGACAAACTCATTATTTTTTGAAAGTTTGTTGTGCATACTAAAAAACTGTTAGCATGGAATAAGGTAGAGACTTGTTTGTGACTATCAGATTTTTTATTTATGTTATGTAAACTTACATTGATGTAATTATTACCTTTATAACCATAGTGATGGATGATTTTGTTTATATTATTTTGCATGAGCAACTATCGTAATTAAAATATTATAATTTTGATGGTTTCGTATGCACTAATTCAAACTAACAATTCATAATTTTATTAAAATATGTTTATTGATATAAGTAAGTAGTATTAAAAAATTAATATGTTATAAATTAAATAAAACAGAACAAATGTTAAATCAACTCTTAAAAAGAAATAATAGATAACTAAATAAATGAATCATGAAAATGGAACATGTGTGATTATAGAAAAAGGGTAATTTAATTTGGGGTTTTTAAATTATATAAGACATAATGCAAATTATGTAATAAAGAAGATCATTTTTAAAGTTATGACTTTGAAATAAACTAGAATAATCAATTTCCCATATTAAAATTAAGTTAAACCAAGCTAACCAAAATTTTTAAAATAATATTAATGTGTTATCCACAAAATTAGGGTTTTCAAGGTAAAAAGCAGTGGAAGTTAAATTTTATTTTTTTTAATTAAGATTTTAAGTTTTGAAAACATGAAATGAGTGTTACATGTATCAAAATCCATTCATAGTGTATTTATTGAAATTTTATATATATCGTTAAATATTTTACTCCAACTATTTTTGATTTTAAGTGCAAATAACTCTTGTTATGTTGTGAATAGTAGAGAATATAGAGAAGAGAGAATGATTTTTGTGTACTTTATTCATCATAGGAGACCTCTATTTATAGAGTAGATTTACAAACTTGAATAGGTAACAATATCAATAATCATCTATAATATCTTTTCTATAACACTCCCCCTTAGATGATTATCGACTCATTAAATTACTTCTAAGAGATGTGGGAGTTCAAATGTTGCCTCGTTAAAACCTTGTCAGTAAAAACCCAATGGGAAAACCTGAACGAAGGAAAAAGAGTACAACAATAGATACTCCCCCTGATTTCAATCATCTGAGATCCTTCAACTGATGCATCCCTATCTTGTGCACCAATTTCTTGAATGTTGAAGTTGGTAATGCCTTTGTAAATAAGTCAGCTACATTGTCGCTTGAGCGAATTTGATGGACGTCAATATCACCATTTTCTTGAAGCTCATGTGTATAGAAAAACTTTGGTGAAATATGCTTTGTTCTATCACCTTTGATGTAGCCTCCTTTTAACTGCGCAATGCAAGCAGTATTATCTTCGAATATTACTGTTGGGTCATCTTTGGCTGTTGGGAGTCCACATGATTCTTGAATATGTTGTGTCATAGATCTCAACCACACACACTCCCGACTTGCTTCATGCATTGCAATGATCTCAGAGTGATTTGAAGACGTCGCTGTTAAGGATTGCTTCACCGACTTCCATGATATAGCAGTGTCTCCTCGTGTAAACACATAACCTGTCTGGGATTTAGCTTTATGTGGATCAGAAAGATATCCTGCATCTGCATATCCAACTAAAGGAGACTTTGATTTTGTCGAATAAAATAATCCCATATCAATTGTACCCCGAAGGTAACGAAATATGTGTTTTACACCATTCCAATGTCTTCGGGTTGGACATGAGTTATATCTCGCTAAAAGATTAACAGAAAATGATATATCTGGGCGAGTACAATTTGCGAGATATGACAGTGCACCAATGGCACTTAAATATGGTACTTCTGGACCAACGATTTCTTCTCCATTTTCAGGTGGTCGAAAAGGATCTTTGTTAGCATCAAGTGATCGAACATACATGGGTGATGCTAATGGGTGTGCCTTGTCCATGTAAAAGCGCTTTAGTATTTTTTCTGTATATGATGATTGATGAACAAATATTCCCTCTTGCAAATGTTCAATTTGCAATCCGAGACAAAATTTTGTCTTTCCTAAATCTTTCATCTCAAACTCATTTTTCAAGTAATTGGCAGTTTTAGTAAGCTCTTCTGGAGTGCCAATAAGATTTAGATCATCAACATATACTGCCACAATTGCAAAGCCCTCATCTGTTCTTTTTATAAAAGCGCATGGACAAATAGCATTATTTGTGTATCCTTCTTTTAACAAATATTCACTAAGACGATTGTACCACATGCGACCAGATTGCTTTAATCCATATAAGGATTTATGCAGTTTTATTGATAACATAGCCTTGGGTGCTTCACCATTTTCTTTCGATAGTTGGAATCCTTCAGGCACTTTCATATATATATCACTATCAAGTGAACCATAAAGATAAGCAGTTACAACATCCATAAGTCGCATATCAAGAGTTTCTGATACTGCTAAACTGATTAGGAATCGAAAAGTAGAGGCATCCATCACAGGTGAATATGTTTCCTCATAGTCAATTCCAGGTCTCTGCGAGAAACCTTGGGCTACGAGTCGGGCCTTGTATCTTACAATTTCATCATTTTCATTCCTCTTTCGTACAAAAACCCATCTGTATCCTACTGGGATTACATTTTTAGGTGTTCGTACTACATGTCCAAACACTTTATGTTTTTCTAGTGAGTCTAATTCAGTTTGTATGGCCTTCTTCCATTTTGGCCAATCATCTCTTTGTTGACAATCCTTAACGGATTGTGGTTCTGGGTCTTCATCATGTATGATGTCAAGGGCGACATTTAGGGCAAAGACAGTGTCAACAATTGTGTTATTTCGATCCCACAATTTTCGAGATGATATATAATTTATTGAAATCTCATTATTTTCATGAGAATTTGATTCTTCAGGAATAATATTATCCAAGTTTGGTTCATTGATCTCTCTTACTATATCATCCAAGATTTCTTCTTCGGGAGCTTTTGAATTTTCTTTCTCTTGTACCTTTCTTTTTCGAGGTACAATATCCTTTGAACCAATTGGTCGACCACGCTTCTGGCGTATTTTAGATTCATTTGCAGGTTGAATAATAGCTGGTCCTACGGGGACATCAATTTTGCAAGGGGTATTCTCTGCATGTATATGTGACTTTGTCACATTCTTTGTATTAACAAAAGCATCGGGCAATTGATTTGCAATTCTTTGCAGGTGAATGATTCTTTCAACTTCTTGCTCACATTGATTATTTCGAGGATCATAATGAGATAGTGTTTTCTCATTCCAACAAATCTTTTGTTGTTCTTCGGGACACAACTTTATTTCCCCTAGATTTGGAAATTCCAATTCATCGAAGTGGCAATCTGCAAATCTCGCAGTAAACAAATCTCCTGTTAAAGGTTCCAAAAATCTAATAATAGATGGTGAATCATATCCCACATAAATCCCAAGTCTACGTTGTGGGCCCATTTTGGTTCGCTGTGTAGGTGGGAGAGGGACTTGTACTGCACAACCAAATACTCGAAGGTGAGAAACATCAGGCTCTCGACCATAAGCAAGTTGTAAGGGTGAGTATTGGTGATAATTAGTTGGCCTTATACGAATCAATGATGCAGCATGTAATATGGCATGTCCCCACACAGATGATGGAAGTTTGGTTCTCATCAATAATGGTCTAGCAATTAATTGCAAACGCTTAATGAATGACTCTGCTAAGCCATTTTGTGTATGGACATGAGCAACCGAATGCTCAACTGAAATCCCTATTGACATACAATAGTCATTAAATGTCTGCGATTTAAATTCAGCAGCATTATCAAGACGAATTGTCTTGATTGAGTGATCTGGGAATTGAGCTCGTAATTTAATAATTTGCGCAAGTAATCTAGCAAAAGCTATATTTCGAGTTGAAAGCAAACTAACATGTGACCATCTAGTAGACGCATCAATCAATACCATGAAGTATCGAAATGGTCCACATGGTGGGTGTATAGGCCCACAAATATCCCCATGGATTCTCTCCAAGAAGGTTGGGATTTCAACATCAATCTTTGTAGGGGAAGGTCTTATAATTAGTTTGCCTTGTGAACAAGCTACACATGGATAATCATTGTGTAAAAGAATCTTCTGGTTCTTTAGAGGGTGTCCATGTGAGTTAATTATTATTCTGCGCATCATTGTTGCCCCAGGGTGACCAAGTCGATCATGCCATAATTTGAAGCTCTGTTGGTCAAAAAACTTCTGGTTTGTGACAATGTTTGCTTCGACTGTTTTTATTGTTGTAAAATACATTCCAGAAGGGAGTGCACATAATTTTTCTTTTATCTGCTTCTGGCCAGATATAATAGATGTTATGCAAAGGTATTCGAAATTATTTTCATTTAATGTTTCAATATGGTATCCATTTCGGCGGATGTCTTTAAAGCTAAGCAAATTTCTACTGGATTTGCTTGCATATAGGGCATTTTCAATATATAGGCTTGTATTATTTGGTAAAATAATTTTTGCCTTTCCATAACCTTCAATAATTTTTGATGCACCCGATATTGTTGTAACATTATTTTCAGCTAATGTTAACTCCAAAAAATACCTTTTATTTTGAAGAATGGTATGTGTTGTACCACTATCCACTAAGCATTCATCCTGACATATCATTGTTAATCTAAAATAAAATATAATTCAATAAGCTAAATACAATAAATAATGTGTAAAGCTTTCAAATGAAATATTTTATTGAATAATGAAAACATTTATTGAATAACAAAATAAACCTCCATGACAAATCCTAAACATGAACTGAACATCAAAATAAAAACGAGACCACGATAACCTAATAAACAATAGAAATTCAAAGTAGGAACAAGACCAATGAAAGTAATTACTCATTATTTTCTAACACACCACCACCAATCAAATTATCTATATTTCCATCTGGATTAGCAAAGAAATCAGAGACGTCCAAGTGAGTTATATCAATTGGATCATCATTGTCCACAAAATTTATCTCCATTTTTCCATTTTCCTTGATTGATTTTTGATATAGATCCACAAGATGTTTTGCCGTACGACAGGTACGAGACCAATGCCCTTCCATTCCACATCTATAACATTTTTCTTCATATACTTTGGAACTCTTTTCTTTTGCTTCTTCATTATTGGAATTCCATTGCTGGTGGCTTGTTTTATGTTTCTTTCCATTTTGTTGCTGATAGTATCTTCTTTGGCCACGCCCACGCCCACGCCCACGTCCACGTCCACGTCCACTTTCATTGTTATGATTTTTAGTGGAATTAGCATTCACTTCAGGAAATGCAATTTCATATTCTTCAGGAAATGTAGTTCCATTTGCTTCAGGAAATGGTGTGGATCCAGTTGGGCGCATTTGGTGATTTTTCATGAGCAGCTCCTTGTTTTGTTCAGCAACTAGTAAGCATGAGATGAGTTCAGAGTACCTTTGAAATCCACGTTCACGATATTGCTGCTGCAGGAGCACGTTTGATGCATGAAAAGTGGAGAATGTTTTTTCTAACATGTCTTGATCAGTGACTTTCTCTCCACAAAGTATCAGTGTGGAACTAGTCTTGAATAATGCAGAGTTATAGTCACTTACGGACTTAAAATCTTGTAACCTTAGGTGCATCCATTCATATCGGGCTCTTGGGAGAATTACAGTTCGTTGATGGTCAAATCTTTCTTTTAGATTTTTCCAAAGTTCTCGTGGCTCTTTCACAGTGAGATATTCGACTTTCAACCCATCATTGAGGTGATGACGGAGAAAAATAAGTGCCTTTGCACGGTCCTGCTGGGACATTTCATTTCCTTCTTTTATTGTATCTCCTAAATTCATAGAGATAAGGTGGACCTCGGCATCCAAAATCCATGATAAATAATTTTTTCCAGTCAAGTCAAGTGCTTCAAATTCAAGTTTGGTGATGTTCGCCATTGCAACTTAAAAAGAAAGAAAAAAAAATTATATAATTAGAATCATGACATAAATAGAGTAAAATTGTATTACTATTATTGAAAATAAATATTATAACAAATTATGCATGTTACTACTTTTACTATGCAATTTTGAAATTTTGTTATTCTATTTGTTAAACTAACATCGATGCAGGTGTACATTGAGATGTGCTCAATTAATAATTTATGTATCTATTACAAATTGCACTAAATACAAATTGTAGCATTATAAACTAAAGAAAATAAAACTCTTTTACGCACAATAATTCTAAATACGTAAAACAAATATCACAGAATTCTGCCCAACTAAATTTCAAATGAACTTTATACAAATTTCAAAGTAAATTTCAAAGTCACTGATCACAGAGATTTGATTAGATATACAAAATCCAAGTAAATTTCAAATGAACTTTATACAAATTTAAATAATTTCAATAGCATCGGGATGAGATAACTTGAAATCAATCTATTAAATCGTTCTAAGATAAAAACATCAAAATCCAAATAATATAAATCTTAAACAACAATACATTGATAATCAATATTCTTCAAGAATATTGTCGAAACATATGATAGTTATCTAAATTCTTCAGGAATATGATAACATTATATTTTATATCAATATTATTCATAGATATTGATAGATCTTTATGATTTTATATCAAGATTCTTCGGGAATATTGATAAATCTTATTCATTAATATTTTATTCATAGATCTATCAATATCTTCAACATAAAGTCGTGTTGTGCTACTTCAGGAGCATCAACATAAAATTAAAAGTTGTGCTTCTTCAGGAGCATCAACATAAATCTATAATTTGTGCTACTTCGGGAGCATCAATATTAAATCTAAATATTGTGCTTCTTCAAGAGCATTCATACAAGAATAAGAATAAATTATTTATAAATTTTACCTTGAAGAGCACTCGTGCTGATAACGTGTTGTGAATAGTAGAGAATATAGAGAAGAGAGAATGATTTTTGTGTACTTTATTCATCATAGGAGACCTCTATTTATAGAGTAGATTTACAAACTTGAATAGGTAACAATATCAATAATCATCTATAATATCTTTTCTATAACATGTTATATATTTTTATAAATGATCAACTAGAAGTCGTCTTTCTTCAAAATCCAAGAATTAGGTCAACGATTGAAAGCTTTACTCCTTCTCTAGATTGCATTAAAAATATAAACAAAATTATTCGTTGAGATTAACTACCAAAAAACGACGAGATTCCGACAGCGACATCGGAACATTGCGGTGTGGTGGTGCTCGACCGTAATCTAATTTGTCCAACAAGTCTAGATTTTCTTGATTCCGTTGTTTGTAATAAATCTTGATTTTCTTGATTGTGTTGTTTGTAATAAATCTTTTATCACATATATGTAATATCTCAAGTGTACAATTGGATACTTCTAGAACTAGGAGTTTGCTATTGTCAAATCTCCTTTGTTTATTTTATCAACTTTCGAATAAGATTTGAAAGGATTAGATAAGCCTTTATCTACCATTGAGATTCTAAAACTTTCAAGAATTTTTCTTCCGTGATTTAAACAATTAGAAAATTCTAATAATTCATGTTTAAATAGGAAAATCTAAGTTTATTAATCAAACAATCAACGATTGCTTTTCATCATAATCTCGATTGACGACTAGATATCATCGATATAACGTGATTACTTAGGTAAGAGCCAAGATCTTGATTCTGTTAATCTGAGATTTTGATTCTATTAATATGAGATTATTGAATTTAAATAGATATAATTATAGACGGGCTATTACGAGACCAGATTGGCCAAAGCTTATGAAGGGTAAAATGTGTAGACAGAACTGTTGGCGCCCGAGCGGTAGGAAATGACCGCTCGAGCGCCAGTGTTCAGCAAGAAAAGTGCTCGGACAGAAAGTATGGCGCCCGAGCGGTAGAATATTACCGCCCGAGCGCCAGTGGATAACAAATGTAAGACACAGACAGAGGGTTCCGCGCTCGAGCGGTAATGATCGACCGTCCGAGCGCCGACTGAAAGTTAAGAAAAACGAGACACGTTTCTTTGTCATGCAAGTAGGGATATATATATATATATATATATATATATATATACATGTATATCCTTCAAATTCCGTCAGATGCAAAGAAAGAATCGAGAAAGGTTTCTGAGATGGTGTTGAAAATCCTTACGCCTTTATATTTCGATCCGTCCGTCTGATTTGTAATCCGACTTCGACACCGTATTCCTAGCAACGACAGCTACTACAGGACGTAAGTTTTGTTACGTTTTGTTAAGGTTTGAAATTATGCTATGTCCAGAATCAGATACGATTCATATATAGTGTTCTTGACAAAGTAGACATCATAGAATCGAAGTCAGATTAAGAAACAGATTGATTATGGAATTGTTATGGATTTCAGAGTTAATTGACTGAGATGTGATGTCAGATTTTCACTGAGGTTGATTATAAATTATTGAAATTAGTATATATTGATGTGGCATCACAGATATCGCAAGATTGTACTGTTGTATCGTCAAAATCTGATAAAACAGAGATGTCGTGATTTGATTAGAATATTGATACATTATATTGATATTGTCATTGCCAGATTGAACAGTGACAGATTTTGAATCAAGAATTCGATTGTATCAGAACGACAGCAAGAAAGGTATAAATAAATGTTGATTTGGGATTGCACAACTCGAGTTAGGTTTGACTTGAGTTTCCCTAAATCACATACTTTATTTTATTACATTGATATTTGCAGATTATCATATTGATATGTTAATCTATTGACTTAGAGCAGAGTCAGAGTTTGAGTCTAGGGCAGATCAGCCTAGCTAGGGCAGAACCGCCGAGTCTTTGTCAGAACCGCGAAGACTCTAGACTTACGATGTATCGATGAGCTTAGATGTAGATCGACGTCTATTGTAGACATTCGACACAGCATACCAAAGTCTAAATTAGATTGGGATCCCTAGGTTAGAAATAAGATAAGATCATATCAGATCACGAGTCATTGATTCATGTAGTCAGATTAGATACATGTTTTGATGTTTGTTTATGCTTTTATATATGTTTTATATGATTGCATGTATACATTGTTTATACTGGGATATTTATATCTCACCGGAGTTATCCGGCTGTTGTCTTGTCTATATGTGTGCATGGCAACAGGTGGGACAGGTTCAAGGTCACAGAGGTGAAGAAAGATCGAGATTAGAGTGGTGATTCCGGACTTGGATATAGATAGGTTTTATTACTTGATTGTAGTAGTTGAACCTAGTTTTGAATTAGATGTATGTTATACAAGATTTGTATTATTATATTGTTTTGTATAATAGAATGATTCCATTACCTTCCGCATTTTATTTAAAAAAAATTTAGACTCTGTTTATTCTAATTGATTAAATTAGTCCCAATGACGATTAAGAAGATGACTAGCGTCCGGGTCCCCATAACAGGTGGTATCAGAGCGATAGATCCTTTAGATTGAGATAGAAGAGGCTAGTGAGCGGGGTAGATTGAGGTTTTCTTTCCTGCTTTTGAATGCTAGCATGTCTTACTGCTTTAATACATGTTACTTCTTTATCTGATTTGATAAAGTTATATGTTTTATTAAGACTGGATCAGCACCGATTCTAGATCAGCAGTAAGATGAGCAGAGGAGGATTGAAACAGAAGTGCGGTATTTGTTACTAATCTATTGATTATCAGATATGCCTCCGAGACGAGTACCAGAACAGGGAAGTACATCAAATCCTCCAATGGACGTCACCCCAACTCCAATGGAAACGTTACTGAAACGATTTCAGTCATTTCATCCGCCGACTTTGAAAGGAACAGAGAACGCTGTGGAGTACGAGAGTTGGCTTGATGATATTGAAATGCTGTTTGAATCGTTGGAGTATACAGATGAGAGGAGAGTGAAATTGATTGGACACCAGTTATACGATGTTGCAAAGGACTGGTGGATTACGAGAATGAGGGCATTGGAGCATAGAGGTACGACTATTACCTGGGATATATTTAGAACTGAATTTTATCAACGATTCTTTCCAGTGTCGTATCGAAAGGACAAGGGGGCGGAGTTTGCCAATTTAAAGCAGGGAGAGATGAACATAAAAGAGTACGTGTCAAAGTTCTCCTCCTTGTTGAAATTTGCTCCACATGTGGCTGACAGCGAAGAAGCTACTGCTGACTAGTTCCTCAATGGCCTGAACCCCGACATTTTCACATTGGTGAACACAGGGCGACCGAATAATTGTACTGATGCCCTGAACAGAGCTAAGGGAGCAGAAGCCGGTCTGATGAGACAGAAAGGGGCTTCATTTGTGCCTCCAGCACCGAGACCACAGCAACCACCTCCCAGATTTGAGGGTGGCAGCAGCAGTGGAGGGAAGAAGGAATTTTTGAAAGCCAGGGGAAAACAATTCAAGAAATCTGGCAGTAGTTCTTCCAGCTCCGGTGGTTCCAGACAGAGCCAGAGTTACACTGGAGTTTATTGCAAGACTTGCGGAGGAAGGCATGCAACTGAGCAATGCCAGGGAGTGACTGGTAGTTGCAACATTTGTAAACAGCCGGGACACTTTGCTAAAGTGTGTCCACAGAGAGGTTCTCAAAGATCTCAGGGAGCCGAGTTATCAGGATCAGCAGCACAGACTGAGAGACGATCAGCTGTTGTTCACACATTCCAGCCAACGCCAGCTTAGTCACAGCAGAGGCTAGGAGGTAGCCAAACTGTTAGCCAGCCTCCTAGACAGCAGGCCATAGTATTCGCTTTGACAGAGGAGTAGGCTCAGGAAGCACCAGATGACGTTGTGGCAGGTAACTGTTCTTTATGTGGTTACCCTGCTTATGTATTGATGGATACCGGTGCTTCACATACGTTTATTTCTGAACGATTTGCATTAAGTCATGCATTGTCTGTAGAGTCTTTAGCTACTGTAGTGTCTGTCTCTTCGCCTTTGGGGCTAGGTTTGATATCTGTAAACTCTGTTAAGCATTGTGTACTACAGTATGACGGGCATGAGATTGAATTAGATTGCATCGTACTTGGGTTGTCCGATTTTGATTGTATTATCGGTATTGATATGCTGACCAAGTACAGAGCAACAGTTGATTGTTTCCACAAGATAGTGAGATTCAGACCAGACATGGCTGAAGAGTGGAAATTTTACGGTAAGGGTTCTAGATCGAGAATTCCTTTAATATATGTATTATCTATGACTCGATTATTACAGAAAGGAGCAGAGGGATTCCTTGTATATTCAGTAGATTTACTGAAGTCAAGTCCAGCATTGGCAGACCTACCAGTGGTACGTGAGTTTGCTGACGTCTTCCCAGATGAGATCCCGGGATTACCTCCAGTTATAGAAATAGACTTCAGCATAGAATTGATGCCGGGTACAGTTCCAATTTCTAGAGCTCCGTACAGAATGGCACCAGTTGAATTGAAAGAATTGAAGGATCAGCTGGAAGACTTACTGGCCAAGGGGTACATCAGACCGAGTGTTTCTCCTTGGGGTGCTCCAGTATTGTTTGTAAGAAAGAAAGACGGTTCGATGAGACTCTGAATCGACTATCGGCAACTAAACAAGGCAACGATAAAGAATAAATATCATTCGCCTCGTATTGACTATTTGTTTGACCAGCTGCAGGGTTCTTCTGTATATTCCAAAATTGATTTAAGATCGGGATATCATCAGCTGAGAGTCAAAGATTCTGATATCTCAAAGACAACATTCAGAACCAGGTATGGACACTACGAATTTATTGTCATGCCATTTGGTTTGACGAATGCTCCAGCTATGTTTATGGGATTGATGAACTGTATATTCCAGAAATATCTCGATGATTTTGTAATTATTTTCATCGATGATATTTTGATTTATTCAAAGAATATGAGTGATCATGCTGAGCATCTAAGAACTGTGTTGCGAATTAGGGTTGAGAAGTTATATGCTAAACTGTCGAAATGTGAGTTTTGGTTAAGACAGGTAGTATTTCTGGGTCATATTATATCCGGAGATGGGATATCAGTGGATCCCAGTAAAGTGGAAGCCGTGATTCATTGGCCAAGACCGACGTCCGTGCCCGAAATTCGCAGTTTCATGGATTTAGCGGGATATTACCGTCGATTCATTAAAGATTTTTCGAGTATTGCTAAACCAATTACTCAGCTGACTCAGAAGAATGCTCCATTTGTTTGGTCTGAAGAATGTGAGACCAGTTTTCTGGAGTTGAAGAAGAGGTTGACCAGTGCCCCGGTGTTGACTATCCCATCCGGTACTGGTGATTTTGTGGTTTATTGCGACGCTTCTCACAGAGGGTTGGGATGTGTGCTGATGCAACGAGGGCATGTTATCGCTTATGACTCAAGACAGCTTAAACCAAATGAGACCCGTTATCCAATTCATGACCTAGAATTGGCAGCCATTGTCTTTGCATTAAAGATATGGCGACACTATCTTTATGGAGAGAAGTTTGAGATATATTCTGATCATAAGAGTTTGAAATATATGTTCTCACAATCTGAATTGAATATGAGACAGCGAAGATGGCTTGATTTGCTTAAAGATTTTGATTGTGAAATCAAATACTATCCAGGAAAGTCTAATGCAGCAGCCGATGCACTAAGTCGAAAGGTATGTTCTTTATCCTTGTCGACGATCGGTGTTTCAAATTTGATAGAAGACTGCTGTTTATTTGGATTAGCATTTGAAACAGATTATAAACCGTTGAGACTTTATACGGTGCAAGTAGAACCAGAGCTGATTTTAAGAATCAAGGCAGCTCAGAAAGTTGATCAGAATGTACAGAAATCAGTATCAATGGTCAGAACAGGACATCAATCGGAATATCAGGTACGTGATAACGTCTTGTATGTGAAGAATCGTCTGGTTGTGCCGAATGTTTCAGATTTGAGACGACAGATATTGTCAGAAGCGCACAGCAGTCGATTCAGTATTCATCCTGGTGGCAGAAAGATGTATAATGATTTGAAAAGACAGTTCTGGTGGAAAAAAATGAAGACTGACATTGCCGAATTTGTTTCCAAATGTCTGAATTGCCAACAGGTAAAAGCAGAAAGAAAGAAACCAGGAGGATTATTACAGAGTTTGTCCATTCCTGAATGGAAATGAGATCATATTTCCATGGATTTTGTGACGCAGCTACCGCGTTCCTCCCGAGGTTGTGATGCGATTTGGGTCGTTATTGACAGATTGACCAAATCCGCATGTTTTATACCGTACAAGATTGACCAAATCCGCATATTTTGACCAGATGGCAGAGATCTATGTTAGAGAAGTGGTCAGATTACATGGAGTGCCGAAGTCAATTGTATCAGACCGTGATCCTCGATTTACTTCGCACTTCTGGCAGAGTTTGCAGCAGGCTCTCGGTACGAAGTTACATCTGAGTACCTCATATCATCCACAGACCGACGGACAGTCAGAGCGGACTATCCAGACACTGGAGGATATGCTGAGAGAAGTAGTACTTGATTTTAGCACTAATTGACAAGATGCATTGTTGCTTTGTGAGTTTTCGTACAACAACAGCTATCAGACGAGTATTGAGATGGCACCATTTGAAGCGTTGTACGGAAAGAAGTGTCGATCCCCTCTCTATTGGGATGATATCTCTGAAGTGCCTGAGATTGGACCTGACATGATCAGAGATATGACAGGAAAAGTGAAGCTAATTCGAAAGAAAATGAAGGCAGCACAAGACAAACATGCCAAATATGCCAATGTTCGACGTAGAACGTTGGTATTTGAGGCAGGAGACCGAGTATTCTTGAAGATTTCACCTTTCAGAGGAGTTGTCAGATTTGGCAAGAAAGGGAAATTGTCTCCAGGATACATTGGGCCTTATGAAATTCTTGAGAAGATAGGAGATCGTGCCTATCGACTTGCTTTACCGTCTTCATTATCCGGGATACATGATGTCTTTCATGTATCGTTACTAAGGAAATACCTTCCTGATGCTTCACATGCTATTCAACCAGACGAGGCCGAACTGGATGAAACATTGAGCTATGTTGAAAAACCGATTCAGATTATTGATCGTAAAAAAAAACAGCTCAGAATGAAGACCATTCCACTTGTGAAAGTTCAATGGACTCGTCATGGCATTGAAGAAGCAACCTGGGAGACTGAATCAGATATGAGACAAGAGTTCCCAGAGTTATTTCGATAATGTAAATTTCTTATACAGTTTTGTATATATACTCCTTATTGATACTATTGAATGCCTGTGATTTCGAGGACGGAATCGTATCTTAGGGGGGGGGGGGGGGGAGAAATGTAAGAGCCAATATCTTGATTCTATTAATCTGAGATTTTGATTCTATTAATATGAGATTATTGAATTTAAATAGATATAATTATAGACGGGCTATTGCGAGACAAGATTGGCGAAAGCTTATGAAGGGTAAAATGTGTAGACAGAACTGTTGGCGCCCGAGCGGTAGGAAATGACCGCCCGAGCGCCAGTGTACAGCAAGAAATGTGCTCGGACAGAAAGTATGGCGCCCGAGCGGTAGAATATTACCGCCCGAGCGCCAGTGGATAAAAAATGTAAGTCACGGACAGAGGGTTCCGGGCTCGAGCGGTAAGATCGACCGCCCGAGCGCCGACTGAAAGTTAAGAAAAACGAGACACGTTTCTTTGTCATGCAAGTGGATATATATATACATGTATATCCTTCAAATTCCGTCAGATGAAAAGAAAGAATCGAGAAAGGTTTCTGGGATGGTGTTGAAAATCCTTACGCCTTTATATTTCGATCCGTCCGTCTGATTTGTAATCCGAATTCGACACCGTATTCCTAGCAACGACAGCTACTACAGGACGTAAGTTTTGTTACGTTTTGTTAAGGTTTGAAATTATGCTATGTCCAGAATCAGATACGATTCATATATAGTGTTCTTGACATAGTGACATCACAGAATCGAATTCAGATTAAGAAACAAATTGATTATGGAATTGTTATGGATTTCAGAGTTAATTGACTGAGATGTGATGTCAGATTTGCACTGAGGTTGATTATAAGTTATTGAAATTAGTATATATTGGTGTGGCATCACAGATATCGCAAGATTGTACTGTTGTATCGTCAAAATCTGATAAAACAGAGATGTCGTGATTTGATTAGAATATTGATACAGTATATTGATATTGTCATTGCCAGATTGAACAGTGACAGATTTTGAATCAAGACTTTGATTGTATCATAACGACATCAAGAAAGGTATAAATAAATGTTGATTCGAGATTGCACAACTCGAGTTAGGTTTGACTTGAGTTTCCATAAATCACATACTTTATTTTATTGCATTGATATTTGCAGATTATCAGATTGATATGTTAATCTATTGACTTAGAGCAGAGTCAGAGTTTGAGTCTAGGGCAGATCAGCCTAGCTAGGGCAGAACCGCCGAGTCTTTGTCAGAACCGCGAAGACTCTAGACTTACGGTGTATCGATGAGCTTAGATGTAGATCGACGTCTATTGTAGACATTCGATACAGCATACCAAAGTCTAAATTAGATTGGGATCCCTAGGTTAGAAATAAGATAAGATAAGATCAGATAACGAGTCATTGATTCATGTAGTCAGATTAGATACATGTTTTGATGTTTGTTTATGATTTTATATATGTTTTATATGATTGCATGTATACATTGTTTATAATGGGATATTTATATCTCATCGGAGTTATCCGCCTGTTGTCTTTTCTGTATGTGTGCATGGCAACAGGTGGGACAGGTTCAGGGTCACAGAGGTGAAGAAAGAGCGAGATTAGAGTGGTGATTCCGGACTTGGATATAGATAGGTTTTATTACATGATTGTAGTAGTTGAACCTAGTTTTGAATTAGATGCATGTTATACAGGATTTGTATTATTATACTTTTTAGTATAATAGAATGATTCCATTTCCTTCTGCATTTTTTTTAAAAAAATTTAGACCCTGTTTATTCTAATTGATTAAATTAGTCCCAATGACGATTAAGAAGATGACTAGCGTCCGGGTCCCCACAACTTAACTCGTTGTTATGATGTAAAGTGAATATTTTGAATGCCAAAAATTGCACTAGCTTATTCATTTTTTTGCATTTGCCAAATTTAGAACTTCTTCACAAAGTTTTAGTTAGTTGCACTTTCTTGATAAATTTAGCAGTCATGCTAACTATCACAACTTCCAAATTTTGAATCCATCAAACTCTAATCACCAAATTCAAATTTGGCCATAATACATGCGGGCAGCCGCTGCATATCTGGGCGACAATGATGGCCCATATGCGATTTAAAAATAAAAATAATACAGTGTTGTTTCATGAAAAAGCGTTGTCATCTTTCGGCGGTTGGCCAAAAATTTTGGGCGGCGGTTAGGTTAGAAATCGGAGATGCCCGAGATGATAGATCCCATAGGCCGAAAATTTTGGGCCCATGTGCGATTTTATGATTTTTAAAATTATAAGCTAAAATTGATTTTTTTACGAAAATTTAATAATTTGGACCTTGAAAATAGTTTTAATATATATATGAGATTTTAATGTAAATAAATAAATTAAAAATATGATTTATGTCTTTTTATGGTAAAAAAATGTTTTACAAGAAATTTAATTATTAATAAATATGTTAATTAAATAAATTTGTTTATTTAATTTTTAATTATTGATGTTAATGTTATATTTGTAAGATACATGATTTGATAATATTCGATATTGTGGTTTTAATATAATATTTTATATTATACTAAAAATATAATCAAAAGCATGACCAATTTTCTATGTGTATGTTATGATATTTTAAACGTTTTTTAATAATTTGATCTTTATTTAAAAGTTGGCCTTATTTATGACATGTTCTCATCCTTTAAATTTGTATCTCAATGTGCTATGAAAATTTAATATAAATATTATATTTATTGTGAGATAATGATTTGAAGATGGTGTGTAATGCCCCAAATAGTAATTTGAGATTAATGTTATTTATTGTGTCAAGTCAAAGTTATAAGAAAAATGTGCGGTACAAGAAAATGTAGACTTTGACCACTAAAGTATACACTTTGACTAAACAATTAAAAAATACATATACATATACACACCCAAACTTACCTTAAATAGAGAAGAAACAGAAAGAGAAACTCGTATCCTTTCCGAAACCTTCCCAAAGCCACTGTAGCAGCTGTCGTAGAATCGCCATAACTTTTCCGTCATTCATAGAAACACAAAAATTCTTGAACGGTTGACTTCCTAACATCCTAAGTTTCGATTCAGAAATGGTAATTTTGAACAAGGATTCAGATGGATCAAAGCTGTTGTTTTCAGCTCGTTTCTACACAGCTTCGTGTCCAATTCGGCGAGCTTTTGCTTCTGATTTTCGAGTTTATGTATATTGTGCACTAAGAATCTCAACCCGTGGTTCGAATAAAACTTGTTGATCTAATTGTTAGCTTTTTGTAGCCGTTGGAAAAATGGAATTCCAATTCGAAACGGATTTTATATGATTTATCTACCGAACAGTGTCACAATCAAACTCTGTTTGAGCTGTGTAGAATGGATATTGTAATTCGAGGTTATGAATTTTTTGCAGTTAGGTTCTAGATCGTTGGTTAAAATAGAAATTTTAGATCTATGCGTTATCTTTGGAATGAGACTTGAATCGTTAAAGTCCATTAAAAATTGAATAAGTTATGAACGTTATATTGAAATTACTCATTTTTAGACTTTTGATTTTTCTTGCATATCCAATTGTGGATCTTGATTTTAAGCAATATTGAATTAATTATGAATTTTTAAAAAAAACTGCTCTGTTTAGATAAATAATCCGAGTTCTTGACTTATGTATTTTCAGATTCAGTTGAAGTATTGACTTGGGTTCACTCAAGATTATTTGCTTTAAGTTGTTTGGTAGCGACTCGAGGGTTGTTTATTGGTATTTCATATTTTTAGTTGGTTTTGGGTTGAATTCTTTGACGGAACAAGAATTTAGTTGATAATGTATTTTGTTGATATTATAGTATATTTCGGGAGTCCAAGACTTCTCAACCACACATTTCGATCTCTTTTTGGTAATATATGAAAGGTATGTTACGGTCGATAACATACGAGGTAAATTTTCGTTTTATTTTAAATTTTATGGCTCGATGAATTACTTGTGATTTGTTGATGATTGTTGTCTTGAGATGAGCTTAATATGATATCGAGTTGATGATAATGATTTGCATCATTGCATTGCATCTTGAGCCACTTTTCGATTCAGATTTGATATGGCAGAGGTAGCTTTGACTGTTTGGACGTGTGGGGCTATAGTTGAGTTGGCATAGTGTATGCAGAGGTCGTTGCTATGGCCTGAAAACTCTCTATAGGCACATCATATTCCTGGGATTGTAGAACGCAACACCCCATCTGTGGGGACCCGGGCTCTAACTCAATTCTTTTGGGATTTAATTGGATCTTTGTTCGAAAATATGGGTCAAAAATTTACTTTTAACATTAATTCAAATGTATAGATAAAGCATAACATGTCGTTAACTGAAATAAACAACATAATGTACATACATGTCTGTTCGTACAAACATTCACTAGTGTTCAAATGACAACTCTAAACATAAGTAGTACAAGTTTCATAAGGAACACTAGTAATCTGCGATGCCCGAGATCTCCACGCTATCATCATCTCTCATCTAGCTCGTGACCCCGATCCTGCCCCACCTGTTGCCATGCACACATACAGACACGACAACAGCCGGATAACTCCGGTGAGAACATCTCCCAGTATAAAACATGGATGCATGCAATGTAATAAATCATGTACAAATGCATAACATAAATCAAGTAACATGAATATACATCTAAACATGTAGTAGAATACAAATCTGTATTCAACAATTCGAATCTTGACTCGACTCTTTTCTAATCTAGGGATCCCGGTGTGAATAAGACGGTCTGTCACCTACCCAACCACTCGGGGCAACGGTACGTCTTATTCCTAGACTTCGGTCAACTCTGTATCGAGGGTCTACACATATAGCAAATCTGCTCCTATGCGTCGATACACCGAAACGTCTAGTTTTGGCAAGTCTGCCAATCTCTCCTATCTCAGGACTCGAATATAAATCGATAAACAAGGCATTACATAATCAATGTAATAACAATCTAGTATGTGATTTAGGGAAACTCGTATCAAATCTGAATCGAGTTGTGCAATCCCGTGACCACATGAATTATACTTTTCTTGTCGAATCGTCTGTCGAGATCTCGAATTCAATGTCAAACCTGTCACCTCAAATCTGAAACGGCAATGTGTAGACACCCAATATCAATCTCTAACTCAAAGCAACATATATGCCAATCAATAATAAATCTCGGTACAAATCTACGGCATAACAGCGTATTCTCGCAATACCGATCAACTCAATCTCAACAAACAATATATACCATAGCCACAACTCATAATCTTCATAATATACTCATCAACACAATATAATATGCTCAATTCTTCCAATCAATATCAATATACATGCTGGAAATTCGCAAGGCTCGTATACGATGTCCGAAAATCGATCTGATAACAAATATACGATGCTCTATATATCAAGAACATATATTCGCAACAAAATCATAAGTTCCCCAACATCCACAATCTGAATCATGCTGGAATTATATCAAACTTACGTCACTTTGTAGCCGTCAATGCAAGGAACACAAATCTTACCTCGGAATTAAAATCGGATGAACAACTCTTGCATAATATAGTTTCTAGGCTATGAAAATTTGAGGATTCTTGAAGAGGGACTCTCGATTCTGCTGATGAAGAAATGAAGAGATGAAGTGTCAATACAACATATATATATCATGCCATGTGTCAAGTAGAGAAACGAAGGTGGCACTTCGCATGCAGCACCGCGGGTGCGCTCCTCTTGCACCGCGGGTGCGCTGTGCTCACGGCGAGTTCATCCAAAAATGTAGCACTTAGACCGCGGGTGCGGTCCTTACATGACCGCGGGTGCGGTCTCACACCGCGGGGGCAGTCTTGCTAGCACCGCGGGTGCGGTGTCTGTTCGCACAAAACTCATTTTTTTCTATCTTTACACCGCGGGTGCGGTGATGTTAATACCGCAGGTGCGGTCTTGTCTCGGCCATGCTTACTCAAACTCACATTTTTCATGTCATGCATAATCCTCTTCAACCCTCACATCGATGACACGGATAATTCTCGAGCCTTACACCATCTCGACCGGATGAGTCGGTGGATGTTGTTAGGGGATTATCTTCCCTTGGGTACCCTATGACCAGATGATTCACTTGATCTTGAGATTTATTATACCCCGCAGTTTCTAATCATGTATTGCATTATATTGCATCTTTGTGGATTTCATACGAACTAGTTGTCATTTTAATTCTCATATGTTATTGATTGTATCATATTGGGTTTATATTCTCCACAATGTAGGCTACCTCTTGTTTTCATGTGCTTGACGGTAGGTGAGGCGAGGCGAGTCCTGGGATGCCAGGGTACAGCTGCATGCGAGGAGATATATCATTTTGGCTGAAGTTTGATATTTGAAAGTGGCTATCCTTTATTATTTATCATTCATCTTATGGTCGAATGATCAATCTGTATACACCAAGTACCTGAGGGCGGGGCTTTAGCAACTCTCATCACTAGGACGTGGCCAAAAATAGAAATATGATCATTGGGCTCTCTAGGGCCTTCTCCCATAACGGGCTCCCTCTGGGCCTTTTCTCTTTTGATATCCTCATTATATCCTTCGTATCACAGCTAATTCACATCCTTCAAAACATTTTACTCTTTCCTTTTATTTATAAAATATCGTTTTATTCCAAAAATCGTAAAATAGCATTTTTCAGGAAAATCGTACAACCTTTGCATATATCACAAATATCTTATTTTTACTGTAAACATTTTAAAATATCATTTAACATGTAATATGATTCTTCGGGACATTGCCATACCTTTCGACTTGCCCGAGACGTAAAATGACTATTTTACTCTTGAACCTCGAACTTCTCAATTTTGATTTTTTCTTACTTTTTTTGACTCGAAGCTTTCCCGAACCATCATATATATTTAGATTTGACTTCTAATATTTTTCTTAGACGTAAACCCAAGTCTTCCGATTTAATAACTAAATCGTGAAGCTTTTTCAACCCGAATTAATTCCAAACTTAAATATTTTCTTCCCAAATTGTAAACATAAGATTCTCATCCCTAAATTACCCTCGTGGACCACGAACCATCCCATGTGAACCATGGTTTGAACCACTTTCCATTCTCTCTATCCATGTTCGAACTATTCCTCCCAGGAACCGTTCGCATCACCCAAACCACATGTAGCGCCCAAAATCAGTACACGTAAACTCATGCATTTATTAAATTGTTAAATTATTTATTTTATTTTAAAATGATTTCTTTTACAATGCATGATTTATGATTTGCATTATTTAAATTATTATATATTTATTTGATGTACGTTAAAACATTTTCTTGAGTTTTATGTTTCAGGTGAATACTCGATGCAGGGTCAGGAAAAGAGACCGGTGATGATTTAGGCGATTTATGAATAATTGTGGTATTTTATTTCAAGTCGAGAAATTTGATATTTTAAGTGAGTTATGAAAATTTTAGCAATTTAAAACCCATTTTTTTATTTATTAAGTGGTTTTAAAATTTTAAACTTTTCAAATACTAATTTGATCATTTGGGAATTTTTAATCTTAAAAATTTGGTAGTTAACTATTTTTATTAAATCTTTGAGTGAGACTAAATAATTAGGTTAGTATTATTTTATCACTAATTATTTAACTAAGCATGTCTTTAGCCCCTAATTAGTTAATTAAGAAAATTTTTCTACCTTAACTATTACACACTCACGCACACACACAACACACACACACGTTGAATTTGAAGGGGCAAGGCTAGGGTTCTTGAGCCTTCTTTCAGCTGCCACCTTTCCCTTGCAAATTCCTGAAGATTCACGCTCGGTTTCGAGCAAGAAATCGTGTAGCAAGCGTCCCCTGGTCATCTCCCGTAATCCACACGTTGGTGTTCGTTATGTTCGTACGTTTCAACGCAAAGGCATGTATATTATTTTATTTTCTGCATCGATCTTGTCGTATTAAGTATTTTGATGTTTATTGTGTGTAAAAATCCGGTTATGTATGCAATGTTTGAACAAAAATGGTTGAAGCAATTTTGAACAAGTTTTTAAATCCCAAAAACCGAATCTGCTGTCAATTCAAATACTGTGAATTTTTGGTCAATTTTTTTGAAACCTTTCAACATGTAGAACGTAGTACTTATTGATACCTTTGATTTTACAGTAAATTCGTAATTTACGGACAAGAAACTAGTGAGTTATGATCATTCTCGTGTGACTGATCAAACTGTTATGTTATAAAATATGTTCTTCATGTTTGTTGAGTTTTATTTGGTTGCAGGCTTTGTTGGTAATCTCCGATTGATTATTGCTGCGTTCAGGTATGTCATGGGTTGTGTTCAGTCGCTAATCGGTGTTTTAGTTCGAGTCAGTGTGGGTTCGGTTACATTAGAATTCATAGGGAAGCAAATGGGTAGAAGATGAAATTTTTGGGTTTTGTTTGCGCAGGGTTAGTGCCATAGTGATGCATTTGGTGCGCTGCAGCTTCGTGCTAGGGTAGTGCCGCGGCACTGGTTGGTAGCGCCTAGGCACTTGACCAAGCGCTGCAGTGCTACACCTCAGTGCCTAGGTGCAGGTTTAGAGGTCTTCGAGCTTCAAGTTTAGGTGTTGTTGTTTCATTTGGGTAGTAATACTTCGTTATGTCCAAGCTTATTGAGGGTTAGATTATGTTAGAGTAGGTGCCCGTTGATCGAGCAAAACTTGCACAGTGAATAGTCCCAAAATTTATCTTATAAATGAAAGCTCGATTTTAAATATCGCAAGTGCACGATAGTCAAGTTATAATAAACGTAAGTGAATACGAGTATCGTTCCACAAGGACTGCGTTACACTATTTTTATTTTCAAGTAAAATTTCTTTAGCAACGATAAAATGAGTTGATGATTAATCTAATGAAAATTAAACAACTAAAATAATTAAAATGCAAAGAAAACGTATTCAAGAAAGCAATGATTAATTTGGATTAAATCAAATTAGAAATGAATTTGTTGGGAATTAGCAGTTCACATACCACTCGTGTTTAAATAATTACACTCGACTTTTACTCGTGCATTCGACGGAATTCTCTAGACTAATTAATATACTCTGTCGAGCTATATTAATACTAATCATAAACATGCAGTACTCAAGTGTCCTCAAATATTTAACAGTTCAAGATTGCATTACATTCTATGGAATCCACTAGCTTTCATTCGGGTGAACTATCACTATCGACACGTACCCAATTCCGTATAAATCCGTGGTTTATACTATTTGCTTCTATTGTTAATTATTCTATCGAAATCATCAACAACATGAAATAATCAAAGGAAGTTAGCTAGGCTTCGATTGAAACAAGAACGAACAATAGCATAAACAAATCACTAATAAAAACGTCGAGAAATAATGTTAAACACCGAGTACGGGGTAGGATCCCCTCAAATCCCAACAAATCTAGAGTTTAACTACTGAAATTCATGATAAAAACCAACAATCAATGTAAGAAATAAAATACTGAATAATGAAAATACTAAAGATGACGATGGATGACGGCCACGACGCGTGGAAATCTCGAGGTCTTCGAAATCTCCTTTGCTCCTCGCCTCTCCTCCTAGAAAAGTGATGAAAAAATATGTGATAGATGACAAAAAGCAGCTGATCTCGTCTCTTAGGTTTTGGTGTGAGATAGAGTCCACAAAAAGTTGGAAACAAATCTTCCCGAATCTCGCTTCTCGCTAGGGAGGTATATTTTGACCGCCCTAGCGAGAGGTCCTCGAATAAACTTCATCGAGCACGTCCCTGGTTTCGCTGGGGCGGTCACTTTTGACCGCCCTAGCGAGACACTTGCGCATAAAGTCCTCGGCCAGACCAAAATGCTCGCTGGGGCGGTCACTTTTGACCGCCCGAGCGAAGTCTCTTCGATATTTTGACAACTTCTCTCCCACTTTTTTTGGTTCAATTCCTACAAAATAACCAAAAAATACGCGAGATCAGTCACATGCTAAATAATGCTAAAAAATGCAAAATTATCTAAAACAAACTAATATGATGCATGAATGCGACTCAAAACCAACACTAAAAACACGTAAAAACGAGTCCTATCAACCCCCTCATACTAACCTTTTGCTCGCCCTCGAGCAAAATAGGTTAAAGCACGAGATTCTAAACAAACACAACAAGCACAAAAATACTCAAACAAGAAAATAACCAGCACAAGTAAATGTCAATGGTGAGTTAACAACTTTTATGCTCATGCCTCAGTGAACTTTCTCACATACAATCATAATCAAGTCAAATCACAAACGGATACTCATTCTTATCTACACATAAATCTTGACACTAATTTGAACGTGTGTGTGTGTGTCATGATGGGTCTAGTCATTCGTACTTCAAATAGATCAATCATCAAATCATGCGAGTCACTCAATTAACACTTCAAGACAAGTCTCACTAGCATGCACCCCCGTGTCCATTTATCACTAACCATAAGTTGGACTTTATTCAATTCTTAAGTGCAGATAAGGGTGTCAAAAAGAAGGAAAATAAGCTCAAGTGGCTAAAAGTCGGGAGTACACCAATCATTTTCATTGTGCAATCGTCAAGACTTTTCTTCTGACTTTCCTCGTCTCCTTACATCTCCAACTTTTAGCCTAGGAATAGAATTTCATTCCTTTTATTTCGGCTCCCCCTCACCTTACATCTCCACCATTTTTTTCTCTTTTTTTTTTGGATGCACAATTTTCACACATGTACTCCCTAGGCTAAGAATATATAACCTTGGATTACAGCTGGTTAGGGGTATGATATTTTTATTCAGTGCATTGAAAAGGGGGTATATGTAAAGTTCAAGGCAAATCAAATGTTCTCATTCAAGGTCCTAATTAGTGGCTTATTTTCACGGGTTTACATGCTAAATCAACTCATAATTGATAGTTAACCACACAAAACCTTCAGATTTCACCATTATTCCTACAAAATTCTAGTCCCCACACATATGTGCTCAAAAAGTTTAAACTTTGTACCAAAATTCATGCTTTGACAATTAAGAGTACCATTCATGAAATGACCCAAACAATACTTTTGTATACTATCAATTCAACATCATCATTGGCTCACAAACTATGTCTTCTCACCATAAACGACACCAAACATGCAATACTATAACGGACTAAAAACAACCAACTCAACACAAGCAATACTAACAACCTAACCCCCCCTCATACTAGAGTTGTGCAATGCCCTCATCGCACAAAACGAAACAAACACTAAAAACATAACAACTCATGAATGTAAATGCAAAGACAGAATATGCAAAATAAAAAGAAAGGGGAAACAGTGAACTCCCCTGATCAGAAATCATCCTCCTCCTCATTCTCTGGCGGAGGAACTCCCTCTTCAGCTGCTGGGGGCATAGGATAATTGTACTGAAAATAGAAGGGTGGCGGGTATGCGGGTGTAGGTGGCCGTCCGGAAGTGTCGATGCCCAAATGAGTTGAGATCCCCTGTACCAAGTATTCGATGTTCTGAATGTGAGCCTGATTAACGGCCTGGTACTACGTCCGATAAATGGCCCAGGCGCCCAATTCGTCGACGCGATCTCGCATGGCACGGCGGCGTGGCTGCGGTGGTGGTGGTGCATGTCCTAAGGCCGGAGGTGGTTGAGCTGCTCTCCCATAATCGAAAAATACCTCCTCGGGTAGCTCAGCCTGTCTCTTCTCCCTCTTGGATTTATAAAGAGCCTCATCAATGGCTCTCATCGGCGGTAACCACTCATCATCATCTGCGAATATCACCCCCGCTCGGGCACACAGCTCAGTCACTATCGTCGGGAAGTAAAAAGCCAAATTGCTGCTATTAATGCACATGTTAAGCTGTCCGAAAATGAGCCTGCCCACATCAATCACCATCCCAGTACAGATGGCATAAAGAACAACCGCCCGCTCACGCTGCACATCACTCGTATGACCGACCGGCATCAATCTCTTAGTCAAGAATGCATACCACACTGCCTCCTCCACTTTCAAAATTTTTTCAAGAAAGACCGTATAAGTCCCCGGTTGTTTCTACGTGGTGCCCGGATAGCAGAGTGTGCGAATGATCAAATCATAATCCGGGTTAAGCACCCACGCCTGAAACACCGAATTGTCCACCGACGGTAAACCCAACATTGCATTGATCGTCTCGGAATCATACGGGACTAGATGTCCCCTCACAAATGCCTTATACTCATTCCCCTCCGGAGCATTGGCATAAAATTCACGCACAACCGGAACCACTGCTGCATTCGGTTGTGCTACAAAGGTATTCCACCATCTTCTATCTATTTGGGACTCCGAAAATTGACCGATCATAAACGAACTAAATCCACGCTCAGGGATTGGTTTCCTATGTAGTCTAGCATGTTCAAATCTCTCCCTAGCTTTTTCATTCACAAATATAGATGGAGTGGAACGAGAACTAGAAGCACCGTGAGTTACCTTAGATCTTTTGGGTGCCATTGTGGAAATTTGAGAAAAGCACAAGTGGCCCGTAGTAGGGGGATTTTTTCCGGAACTTGGTGCTGGTCGGGAACGGAAGAGGCGGCCGGAAAAGAGGCGGCGGTGGCCGGAAATCTTGGGTTCGCCGGAGAGTTGAGTTCTTGACTGGAAAAATCGTGTCTTGACACTTGGTGAAGGTGAGGGTGCACGATTGTACCTGAAATTTTGTGAGAAGAGATGAATTGAGTGAGATTGAGAGATTGGGAGCGATAAAATCGGGAAGGGGGCGAGGGTTTCGAAGTGGAGAAGAAAAAAGAAGAGGAAGGTTTTTATAATCTGCGCGACTCTCTAGGGCGGTCAAAACTGACCGCCCGAGCGAGAAGTTTTTGGGAAAAATGTGTTTGAAAAATACGAGTTCTCGCTAGGGCGGTCACCTTTGACCGCCCTAGCGAGGAGTTCTCGACTTAAAACCTTTAAAAAAAACGTATCTCTCGCGGGGGCGGTCAATTATGACCGCCCTAGCGAGGAGTTTTCGGTGACTATGTATTTGAAAAAGGCGAGTGCCCGCTGGGGCGGTCAGTTTTGACCGCCCTAGCGAGACAGTCTCGTTTTTAAAATGAATGCAATGCCATGCAACTACCTAAATGCAAATGATGCGATTGAAAAATAAAGAAAATATAATTAAAATCAATATAAGGAGTAGAAGTAGTTCTCAATTTATAGTCTAGAGCTCGACTTTTCACCCATGTCCTCAATGACTGTCATGGAGCCGAGTGACTCCAATGTGTGGCGCAATTGTGCCACCGATATAGTGCTTCAATCTTTGAGCATTCATAGTAAATGTCCCTTCCTTGCTATCATGCAACACCACTGCACCCGATGGGAACACCTTGGCTATAGTGAATGGTCCTGACCACCTTGACTTTAGCTTGCCCGGAAAGAGTCGTAAGCGAGAATTGTATAACAACACCGCTTTACCCACTTTGAATTCCCTTCTTATGATGTGTTTATCATGGGCTCGTTTGGTGCGTTCCTTGTAAGATAGCGCAAGATCATAAGCTTTTCCTCGAAACTCATCTAATTGATTCAATTGCAGCAATCGTTTTTCACCTACAAGAGCAAAATCAAAGTTTAGTGCTTTGGTCGCCCAATATGCTCTATGCTCTAATTCTACTGGTAGATGACATGCTTTACCAAAAAGCAACCTATATGGTGTAGTGCCTATAGGTGTTTTAAAAGCAATACGATAAGCCCACAAAGCATCATCTAACCGAATGGACCAGTCCTTTCTATTCACATTAACCGTCTTTTCTAGAATCCTCTTAATTTCTCGATTGGATACTTCAACTTGTCCACTAGTTTAGGGATGGTATGGAATGGAAACCTTGTGGGTGACACCATATTTGCCCAACAGTTTATCAAAAATTTTGTTGCAAAAATGGGTGCCACCATCACTTATGATTGCACGTGGTGCACCAAATCGATTAAAAATATGTTTCTTCAAAAATTTTAACACCACTTGTGCATCATTAGTGGCACAAGCCTCTGCCTCCACCCATTTAGATACATACTCCACTGCCACCAAAATATATTTTTTCGTGAAAGAACTAGGAAACGGTCCCATAAAGTCTATCCCCCACACATCAAAAACCTCACACTCAATGATATTATTTAAAGGCATTTCGTGACGGTTAGAGATGTTACCTGTCCGCTGGCATTTATCACAATGTAGCACATAAGAACGAGCATCTTTAAAGAGAGTTGACCAATAAAAGCCACTTTCAAGTACCTTGGATGCCGTCCTTATTGGTCCGAAATGACCACCTACCTCACGGTCATGGCAATGGTTGAGAATTCGATCAAACTCTTCCTCCGCAACACACCGTCTTATCATGGAATCTGCACAAATTTTAAACAAAAGCAGTTCCTCCCAAAAATAGTATTTCACGTCAGAAAAGACTTTCTTTCGTTGGTGAAATGATAGGTTTGGTGGAGGTGTGCCTGTGACAAGAAAGTTAGCGAAATTTGCATACCATGGACAAAGTTTCATCTCAAGCAATTGTTCATCCGGAAACCAGTCATCTATATCATCGTCACGGCCCTTAATTCTAACATGCTCAAGCCTAGACAGATGATCAGCAACTACATTTTCCACACCATTTTTATCTCGAATCTCGAGATCAAATTCTTGCAATAATAAAATCCACCTAATTAATCTAGGTTTCGCATCTTTCTTAGCAAGCAAGTATTTGAGGGCAGAATGATCTGTATACACAGTTACTTTAGACAGAACAAGGTATGAATGAAATTTATCAAAAGAAAATACTATAGCAAGTAATTCCTTTTCAGTAGTAGCGTAATTCAATTGAGCATCATTTAAAGTCTTACTTGCATAGTAGATGGTATGAAATACCTTGTCCTTCCTTTGACCTAGCACCGCACCAACAGCTGTATCACTAGCATCGCACATCACCTCAAACGGTAACTCCCAATCAGGGGCAGTCAGAACAGGTGCTGTCACCAAGCTTTCCTTGAGTATCTCGAATGGATGCAGACAAGCAGAATCAAAATTAAATTCAACATCTTTCATCAACAAAGAGGATAAAGGTTTAGCAATTTTAGAAAAATCTTTAATAAAGCGCCTATAAAAACCAGCATGCCCTAGGAAACTTCTGACTCCTTTTATTGATGAAGGTGGTGGTAGGTTTTTGATCACTTCCACCTTGACCTTGTCAACCTCAATTCCATTCTCTGATACCTTGTGTCCTAACACAATCCCCTCTTGAACCATAAAATTACTCTTCTCCCAATTTAACACCAAACTGCTCTCTTCACATCTAATTAACACCAAGCTCAAATTCTCTAAACATTCATTAAATGAGGAGCCAAAAATAGAGAAGTCATCCATAAAAATTTCAAGGAAATTTTCAGTCATGTCATTAAAGATAGCGGTCATGCATCTTTGAAATGTTGCAGGTGCATTGCATAAACCAAAGGGCATACGCCTAAACGCAAAAGTACCATAAGGGCAAGTGAAAGTAGTTTTCTCTTGGTCCTCAGGTGCAATTGTGATTTGATTGTATCCCGAATATCCATCTAAAAATCAATAAAATTCATGACCTGCTAATCGTTCAATCATTTGATCGATAAATGGCAAGAGAAAGTGATCTTTACGGGTTGCATCATTCAATTTCCTATAATCTATGCATACACGCCAACCGGTAACAGTTCTAGTGGGAATCAACTCATTTTTTTCATTAGTAATAACAGTAATCCCACCCTTTTTAGGCACACATTGTACAGGACTTACCCACGCACTATCAGATATATGATAGATGATACCTACATCCAGAAGTTTAGTTGTTTCAGCTTTTACTACCTCTTGCATCTTTGGATTGAGTCTCCTTTGTGGTTGTGCTAGAGGTGAGTATTTATCTTCCATCAGAATTTTGTGCATGAAGATCGAAGGACTTATCCCTTTTATGTCCGAAACCTTCCAAGCGAATGCTCCTTTATGCTCCTTAAGGACTCCCAAGAGCTTACTCTCCATATCATCTGTCAAAGAAGAGGAAATAATAACAGGCAATTTATTATTTTCTCCTAAATATATGTACTTGAGATGTGGAGGTAGTGGTTTGAGCTCCAAAGTAGGTGGCTCCTCTAGGCTTGACTTTTGAGGCATTAAATCTTTTCTGTCTCCCAATTCCTCTAGTCTAAGCCTCACTTGCTTTCTCTAAGGTGGAATGGCATTCAAGTGAGCTACCATCTCCATATTTTCCTCGTCTAGCTCGTCCTCCTGCTTTTCAGTAGTGAGAGTGGCCTCCAATGGTTCTTTCAATCCATCCTGCATAAAATCACAAACGAGAGAATCCACGACATCAATACGAAAACAACTATCATTGTGCATTGTGTGCTTGAGAGTATTAAAGACATCAAAAATAATTTCTTCTTCTCCAACTCTCAGTCTCAATTTCCCCTCTTCAACATCAATCAGCGCTTTCCCTGTAGCCAGAAACGGTCTCCGTAGGATTAAAGGCATCTCTAAATCTTCTTCCATGTCAAGTATCACAAAATCTGCAGGAAAAATGAACTTATCCACTTTCACCAAAACATCTTCGATAATCCCACGTGGATACTTGACAGATCTGTCAGCCAGCTGCAACGACATCCCGGTTGGCTTGGGTTCACCTAATCCCAGTCTCCTAAACACAGAAAAAGGCATCAGATTAATATTCGCACCAAGATCACATAGAGCTTTATGAAAATTAATGTCACCAATAATGCAAGGTATAGAGAAACTCCCTGGATCTTTTTGCTTAGGAGGCATCTTGTTTTGAACTAAAGCGGAGCAATTTTCGGTCAAATTCACCGTCATATGATCTTCTAGCTTCCGCTTATTTGCTAAGATATCTTTCAAGAATTTTGCATAACTTGGCATATTCAATAAAGCATCAGGAAAAGGAATGTTAATATGCAATTTTTTAAATATCTCAAGAAATTTACCAAATTGTGCATCTAATTTAGCTTTCTTCATTGCTGCAGGAAAAGGTGGAGGGATAACAATTTTATTCTGTGCAATAGGTGTAGGTGTAGAGTTAGAAGACTTACCTCCTCGATTTTCCACCTCATCCTCACCGTGCTTGGTCTTTTCCTCATTAGACTCGAGGGCTTTTCCACTACGCAATTCCACCGCCTTCACATGTTCTCTTGGGTTAGTTTCCGTGTTGCTTGGCAAAGCTCCTTGCTCCCTATTAGCAATCAACTTAGCCAATTGTCCAATTTGATTCTCTAACCCTTTTATGGATGCATCTTGGTTCTGAAATCTCGTCTCTGTTGAAAAAATAAATTTAGTCATCATTTGCTCTAAATTGGACTTCTCATCCCGAGACGGTTCTGGCTTGAATCCTTGGTGCATCCCATATGGTGGACCTCTTTCATGGCGATTTTGGTTGCTTTGACCTCCCCATGAAAAGTTTGGGTGATTCCTCCATCCCGGATTATATGTGTTCGAGTAAGGGTCATTTCTAGGACGGTTCTGGAATCCCACTTGTTTTACCGGTGCTCCCTCAGGCACATAGAATGGATTGCCATCTTGGCAATCCTGCACATCATGCTCACCCCCACACTTATCACAGAAAATTTCTTGCAGACGCATAGCCGACCCACTCATGCTCATCCCATCAATCTTTCTATTCAAAGCCTCTAACTGTGCTGAAACCGCCGACAAATCATTAACTTGATTAACTCCAGCACCTCGTCTCTGCCTATCAGACTGAGGATGATAGCTACTAGCAGCCATCTCCTCCAATAACTCATATCCTTCCTCCGCCGTCTTTCTCAGTAAGTTACCACAGGCATGAAAGGGATCGAATAAGGTGACCGAAAAACACAACGGAAGCTACAAAATTTTCGAAAATCACATTTTCTTGCAAGGAAATTTTCGGCCACCATGTGTACTAGTGTAGCATATACAAAAACTCAACTTTCAAGCATAGGGTGTTGAGAAAATTACCTATCAATCACAAGGATTGATTTTATTGCTCCAACTAAAGTATAAACACTTTAGCTCTTGATGGATGAAGATCTACAAGTTCCTCCTTTCTTTTGGACTCCTTTCTTCCAATCAAGCCCACCACCAACTTAAAAGATCCACCTTACACTTGCACTAGAAAATGTAGGGCATTTTTCTTTGAGAAGTGAGTTGTTGCTTCAATAAATTGAAGAACAAAATTGGAGGAGAAAGGGGGAAGAAATTTCGGCCATGGTGAGGGGAGGAGAGAGGGAAGAGCATTTTCTTGGTTGAGGAAAAAGTGTGTTCTAGCATGTGCAAGACATGCCTAGTTTCTTGCAAAAGTTGTCTCACAACCTTTCACCTCCCCATGCATATAATATATGGTTTTAACAAATTAAAAACCATGGACTAAATTTAATTATCTCAAACATATTTGAGACTAATTAAACATTACTTGAATTTACCCAAGTCACACTAGTTAAATAATTATTTTAATTGAGCTCTACAAGACTCATATAATTTAATTAATCCAACACTTGAATTAATTTAATTATTTGGACTCTACTAGGTCCACTAGTATTTAATTAATTCAACACTTGAATTAATTTAATTTAGTCCACAATAATGTTTATGAAAATCACAATTTTCAAATACATTATTTACTTGGCCAAATTTTAATTTAGGAACACTTCCATAAATTAAAATTTACATTTCTCTCATAGAAGTCATACTTCTATTTCATTTACACTTATAAACTCATTTATAAGTCGTTCAACACATTGAACTAATTTCTCCTTTATAGAAGTCATACTTCTAATTTTCCTCACGCTTATAAACTCCTTTATAAGCCGTTCAACACATTGAACTATTTTTACTTCTCAACGGGATCTAGAAAGCTAGTACTTGTGTGGCCCTCAATGGTTCATTGATACAACTAGCCGTGGGTTCACATCTCTATGTGATTCGGACTAAACATGTCCTTATATGAGCATACCCCAATTGCTCCATTCTTATTTATCAACACCTTGATAATAAGAATGTCAGAACTCAAGTCTGATAGTACCCAACCAATCACGTTAAACGCCAAGCAGCATCGCTTACGTGATTCCCTAGGTATCACATGATAGTGCCTGGAAGAACCATTCAATTATGTTTAGCGTACAGTACGGTCCCTTCAACTCATATATCCCGATCGATTCGACAACCATTGGTTTATCGAGAATTGTCAATGAATCGATACTATGTGTCATGTCGTAGTTGCATCGATGGTGTAATCTATGAAACCCTTTCATAATTACCACCATACTCTGGCCAGAGATTTCGATCTACATACACATGATAACACATAGGATATCCATACCCGAAGGTAAGCGGTGAATCCCCGACTACAATGCATCGACTCCGATGTGTTTCGACAGAACACCCAACCTTGCCACCTAATGACTCCATGAGAGTCGGTAAACAAGTCAAAGTGTAATTCTAGCACATAGAGTCTCAATGTTGTCCCGGGTCATAAGGACTAATTCTGTACAACCATAAACTAGGACATTTCCACTCGATAAGTGAGAACCACTTGGAAAGTCCTTTTATGGAGGGTTGTTCAGTGCACTCTACAAGGAGCACCTATCTGCATGCTCGGACATCACAATGTCCCCTACCAATGAAACATGGTACTCACATCGCAGATACTAGTCTCTAACTCGAGCGGCCTATATCCTTCTTAGTGGCGGCTGAATCGACTAGGAACCGTTTAGAATATACAGTATTACAAATATGAGTTTCATGATACTCATCATATGAGCATCTCATATTCTTTCTACTATTTGTATATTCAAGGGCTTTATCTATGCAGCTAGCATGGGTATACAGATAAAGATGTGCCAAAATAATAATATCAAATATTACTAAAATAAAGATTGCTTATACATAGAGTTTCATTGTGAACACTCGGCCAACACTTGGCTCGACGGGCACCTACTCTAACAATCTCCCACTTGCACTAGAGCCAACTACCCATATGCTTTGAATCCATTGATTCGCGATGCTTGACGAATAATGGTCCAGGTAAAGGCTTAGCTAGTGGATCAACAACATTATCTGCGGAGCCGACTATGTCAAAAGACACCTCTCTACTTTCCACAATCTCTCCGAGGATGTGGTACTTTCTCAATACATGTTTGGACTTCTGATGAGACCTAGGCTCCTTTGCTTGAGCTATAGCTCCCGTGTTGTCACACAACACTGGGGTAGGAGCAACTCCATTAGGAATGACGCCCAACTCTTGGACGAAATTCCTTATCCAAACAGCCTCCCTTGCTGCATCTGATGCAGCAATGTATTCGGCCTCTGTGCTGGAATCCGTAATATTGTCTTGCTTGGAACTCTTCCAAGAGACTGCAGCACCATTGAGCATGAATACAAAACCAGAGGTTGACTTCGAGTCATCGATATCGCTTTGGAAGCTAGAGTCGGTATAGCCTTCCAATTTTAGTTCTCCACCCCATAGACCAAGAACACATTATTGGTCCTTCTCAACTACTTGAGGATGTCTTTCACAGCTTTCCAGTGTGGAAGACCAGGGTTCGATTGATATCTACTCACTACACTTAGTGCGAAAGCCACGTCAAGACGTGTAGATATCATCCCATACATGATGCTACCAATTGCCGAAGCAGACGGAATGCGTGTCATCGCCACTATCTCTGCATCAGTCTTGGGAGACAGACTTGGATAGGGACACGCCATGACACATTGGTAGGTGTCCTCCCTTGGACTCATCCATCGAGAACGGCTTCACGATGGTATCAATGTATGTGGACTGGGTGAGACCAATCAATCTTCTCGATCTATCTCTATAGATCTGTATTCCCAATACAAAAGATGCTTCACCCAAGTCCTGCATCGAGAACTTACTCGCTAACCTATATCTTAGTTGATTGCAACATTCCTACATCATTCCCAATGATTAGAATGTCATCAACATAAAACACCAGGAATGTCACAACACTCCCACTGACCTTCTTATACACATAGGGTTCCTCAGGATTCTTAGTAAATCAACTCTTTGATCGTACTATCGAATCTGAGGTTCCAACTCCTAGATGCCTTCTTTAGACCATAAATAGATCTCTGAAGTTTGCATACCATATGCTCACTTCCGACAGATGTAAACCCTTCAGGTTGAGACATGTAAATCACTTTCTTAAAATCCCATTAAGAAAGACTGTCTTAACATCCATCTGCCATATCTCATAGTCATACCATGCAGCTATGGCTAGAAAAATCCTTATGGACTTGAACATTCCGACTGGGGAAAAGGTTTCCTCAAAGTCAACTCCTTGTCTTTGAGTATATCCTTTTGCCACCAATCGCGTCTTGAAGGTCAATACCTTCCCATCCGCCCCAAGTCCCTATGGGAACAGTTCCCTCAGGTGGATCCACAAGATCCTACACTTGGTTCGAATGCATGGAATTCAACTCAGATTCCATTGCTTCAAGTCACTTGGACGAATCGGCATCAGATAACGCTTCCTTGAAGGTCCTTGGATCACATCTATGGTTAGGCTCATCATGGCCCTCTTCAAGAAGCAGACCATACCTCATAGGTGGTCTCGAGACTCTCTCGGATCTTCTAGGAGCTTGTATCTCCTCTCTTGGCTCTTCGGGTGTGGGTTCTACAATTGTGGGTGTCTCTCGAACCTCTTCGAGTTCTATCATCTCCCTTTTTCTATCCAATAGAAATTCCCTTTCAAAAAGGTCGCATTCCTAGAAACAAACACTTTTGTTTCTTGGGGATGATAGAAGTAGTATCCAATCGAATTCATTGGATATCCCACAAATTAGCATAAAATGGATCAACTATCCAATTTATCTCCCACTACCTGCTTCATAAGCAGGGCACCCTCATATTCTAAGATAAGAATACTTAGGAGGCTTACCCATCCATATCTCATATGGTGTATGCCTTTGAATGGACATTTAGTGGAATATCTTTCAATTTTAAGTTATAGAGATCGTTTTCAAGTTCACCAGTACCGATCAAACATTCATTCATGTAAATGTTGCACACACATTTGCAAAATAAACAAGAATATCCATTTTTATCAGCATAGAAATGGAAACAATGTTTTACAAAATTAGGTACAAACAAAACATCTCATTAAATTAACTTAAACTATTGTTCAATAATAAGTAAACATCTTCAATAGCCTTGGCAGCAACTCTTGCTCCATTGTTCATCCTCTAGAAGGTCACACCTTCCTTAAGCATTCTACTTCTTCCCATCACCTATAACTCATTATAGAGATGTGAGTCACAACCGGTATCTAATACCCAAGAAGTAGAGTTAATTGAAACGTTTACTTAAATTTAGAACATACCGTTTCCAGAACACTTCTGGGCCAGATATTCCTTGCAATTTCGCCTCCAATGTCCAGGCTTCTTGCAGTGATGACATTCATCAGCAGTCTTGTCAGCCTTAACTGGTGTGGCTGCCACAACGGGATTCGGAGATTGCCTCAACAAGGGCACGTTCTTCTTGGGACGTTGGAAAGAACGCTTCTTTCCATTCCCATGTGGATCAATCTTCGTACCAGATGAAGAACCCACATAAAGAACCAACTTCTCTTTCTTGATGGTGGATTCAAACGTAACAAGCATATTCACCAACTCCTCAAGGGTCGGTTCAATCTTGTTCATGTTGAAGTTCACCACAAAAGGATCAAATGAGCTAGGCAGCGATAAGATCAACACGTCGGTGGTCAACTCCGAAGGCAAGATCAGATCCATGCCAACGAGCTTGTCCACGAGCCCGATCACCTTTAGGCCATGCTCATGGACCGAGGCCCCATCTTGCATGCGTAAATTGATCAACTCCTTGACGGTAGCATGCCTAAGAGGACGTGTTTGCTCTCCAAAGAGCTCCTTGAGGTGCAAATGAATGTCAGCAGCACTCTTTGCACCCTCAAAACGCCTCTGCAGCTCATCATTCATAGAAGTCAGCATATAACACCTGGCTATCAAGTCATGATCACACCATTCCTTGTAAGCCTGCAATTCCTCAGGATTGCAGTGAGTCGGAGCCTCAACAGGGGGCGACTCAGTCAGTGTATATGCTACCCTTTCCGAATTCAAGACGATTTTTAGGTTTCTTAGCCAAGTGAGGTAATTAGGTCCAGTTAATATGTTTTTGTCGAGTATTACGGATATTGGATTGCGAAGCGATGACATTGTCAATTTGTACTGAAAAGTAAAAACAGATAAATGTTGATGACTATTTTAAAATATTTAGTAAGATATGAAGTTTGGACTTTTACTTCATAAATATTGGCTCCCACTGTTTTGACATCTTTCACTACCCTCTAGTGAAAGCGGGAAACTCCTTTCCTCAGTAGGTACGTAAGGTCCAATTAGCGAATTATGATCCCGAATAATATCAGCCAATCACAATTCCTAAAAGGTAGTTTCCAATTGCATCACAATGCAACCCTCTACGTAAACTTTTGTCTCACGTTTGATTAGGACCCAATAATATGACGTCGTTCATCTTCACGTGTCAAGCCTTACCCATCGATGTCGAACCTTAATGGACGGTCGCCATGAGTTCCCCCAATAATATGAGCCGAAATCATGGGAGTTCCACGTAGTTCACATCACTATGTCAATGGATGTCACAGCTTTCCGGCACCCAGGGCCCCCCCAATAATATGAGCCGAGCCTCGAGTACGGGTAGCGTTCATCATGCACCCATTGTCGATGGAAGACAAGGAAATTATAAACAAATTTATAATTCCCCTTTTCGGGCTTGATATTAATTTTGAATCTTATTCAAAATGAGGGTTTTTAATTTTGAAAGGTCTCATCATTAATTTTTTATTTAAAAGCTCGCCATGTTTGATCGTATGTTTGCCGGATTCATGCAACTTTGTTATTATCATAATAATAACGCACATACTCATTATTTATAACATATCATGCATATATTATAAACAGTAAACAAACAAGGATGATCAATCGCCCCAATACTAACGGTCCGTGTGAGCTAAACACGGACCTAGGTCCAATCCTAGGGTAAATGCACGGGATGCAAATGCAACTACATTATTACATTAGCATCCAATATTACATGTCTTCGATCTTCATAATCACCAAGGCCACCATCTTCCAATCTTGATCTTCCACTATTCTTATATTTACAATTAAATATCCATGGCACATAGGGATACATCTCATGGGGGGTGGGAACGGGCCATAAACCAAGCCCACTTTAAATTGATAATTATTACAATCATACAACACAAATATCCTAGCATACACCTAGCAAATTGGGCTTGGGCTTTTGATCATCCTTCATGCATAATATCACATATCATACACCATCAATTAATTATCACAATAATTAATTGATCCAATATTATATATCTTGAACCAATCACTAACCGCCACGATTATAAACTAAATTAACAAAGTATACAAACACCTTTGTCTACTTTCAAATTAATTTATTTATAACCGAATTTCTTGTAAATCACCATTTACTATAAATAATTAAAGTCCAACTTCAATTATTTATTTCATGAGAAAATATTTGCAACTTTTGTAATTTTAAACTTAAGAGCCCAAAACTTTATTTTTTTACTAAAAACATTTTGGCCCATTTAAAATTCACAAATATGTTGACCATCAAATAGCCCAACAACATCAAGGCCCATGACACTTGGATAGTCCAAAACACTTTTGGAAACCCTAGTCGTCATCGCCGTCGCCGGAGCTCCGTCGCCGGATTCGGCCAACCAAATTTTTTTTTTTTATTAAAAGATAGGGGCGTTCGGGCAGCCCCTCGGGCTGCCCTTGCTGCCCGAAATGGGCAGCCCACGGGCAGCCCGAGCTGCCCGAAATGGGCAGCAACAAGCTGCCCAAATTTTCCCCTCAAGACCTTGATTTTATGTTGCAAATTTTCATCCTCAATCGGTTAGAAATCGCCCTCAATATAATATTATGTATATGCTACAAAAAACTAGTAACCTTAGCTCATGATACCACTTTAAAGGGATCGAATAAGGTGATCGAAAAACACAACGGAAGCTACAAAATTTTTGAAAATCACATTTTCTTGCAAGGAAATTTTCGGCCACCATGTGTACTAGTGTAGCATATACAAAAACTCAACTTTCAAGCATAGGGTGTTGAGAAAATTACCTATCAATCACAAGGATTGATTTTATGGCTCCAACTAAAGTATAAACACTTTAGCTCTTGATGGATGAAGATCTACAAGCTCCTCCTTTCTTTTGGACTCCTTTCTTCCAATCAAGCCCACCACCAATTTAAAAGATCCACCTTACACTTGCACTAGAAAATGTAGGGCATTTTTCTTTGAAAAGTGAGTTGTTGCTTCAACAAATTGAAGAACAAAATTGGAGGAGAAAGGGGGAAGAAATTTCGGCCATGGTGAGGGGAGGAGAGAGGGAAGAGCATTTTCTTGGTTGAGGAAAAAGTGTGTTCTAGCATGTGCAAGACATGCCTTGTTTCTTGCAAAAGTTGTCTCCCAACCTTTCACCTCCCCATGCATATAATATATGGTTTTACCAAATTAAAAACCATGGACTAAATTTAATTATCTCAAACATATTTGAGACTAATTAAACATTACTTGAATTTACCCAAGTCACACTAGTTAAATAATTATTTTAATTGAGCTCTACAAGACTCAATATAATTTAATTAATCCAACACTTGAATTAATTTAATTATTTGGACTCTACTAGGTCCACTAGTGTTTAATTAATTCAACACTTGAATTAATTTAATTTAGTCCACAATAATGTTTATGAAAATCACAATTTTCAAATACATTATTTACTTGGCCAAATTTTAATTTAGGAACACTTCCATAAATTAAAATTTACATTTCTCTCATAGAAGTCATACTTCTATTTCATTTACACTTATAAACTCATTTATAAGTCGTTCAACACATTGAACTAATTTCTCCTTTATAGAAGTCATACTTCTAATTTTCCTCACGCTTATAAACTCCTTTATAAGCCGTTCAACACATTGAACTATTTTTACTTCTCAACGGGATCTAGAAAGCTAGTACTTGTGTGGCCCTCAATGGTTCATTGATACAACTAGCCGTGGGTTCACATCTCTATGTGATTCGGACTAAACATGTCCTTATATGAGCATACCCCAATTGCTCCATTCTTATTTATCAACACCTTGATAATAAGAATGTCAGAACTCAAGTCTGATAGTACCCAACCAATCACGTTAAACGCCTAGCAGCATCGCTTACGTGATTCCCTAGTTATCACATGATAGTGCCTGCAAGAACCATTCAATTATGGTTAGCGTACAGTACGGTCCCTTCAACTCATATATCCCGATCGATTCGACAATCATTGGTTTATCGAGAGTTGTCAATGAATCGATACTATGTGTCATGTCGTAGTTTCATCGATGGTGTAATCTATGAAACCCTTTCATAATTACCACCATATTCTGGCCAGAGATTTCGATCTACATACACATGATAACACATAGGATATCCATACCCGAAGGTAAGCGGTGAATCCCCGACTACAATGCATCGACTCCTATGTGTTTCGACAGAACACCCAACCTTGCCACCTCATGACCCCATGAGAGTCGGTAAACAAGTCAAAGTGTAATTCTAGCACATAGAGTCTCAATGTTGTCCCGGGTCATAAGGACTAATTCTGTACAACCATAAACTAGGACATTTCCACTCGATAAGTGAGAACCACTTGGAAAGTCCTTTTATGGAGGGTTGTTCAGTGCACTCTACAAGGAGCACCTATCTGCATGCTCGGACATCACAATGTCCCCTACCAATGAAACATGGTACTCACATCGCAGATACTAGTCTCTAACTCGAGCGGCCTATATCCTTCTTAGTGGCGGCTGAATCCACTAGGAACCGTTTAGAATATACAGTATTACAAATATGAGTTTCATGATACTCATCATATGAGCATCTCATATTCTTTCTACTATTTGTATATTCAAGGGCTTTATCTATGCAGCTAGCATGGGTATACAGATAAAGATGTGCCAAAATAATAATATCAAATATTACTAAAATAAATATTGCTTATACATAGAGTTTCATTGTGAACACTCGGCCAACACTTGGCTCGACGGGCACCTACTCTAACAAGGCAGCAGCATCTATCATAGTACGGTTAGAAGTAAGCAGACCGTAGTAGAAAGTTTGAACAACTAACCCAAGAGGCAGCTCATGGTGTGGACATCTCCTCAACAAGTCCTTGTAGCGCTCCCATGCCTCGTAAAGTGACTCTTGCTCATATTGAGCAAAAGTAGTAATGTCGGCTCTAAGCTTCATAGTCTTCGACGGAGGAAAGTACTTGATTAGGAATGCCTTTGCCATATCCTCCCATGTAGTAATAGACCATACAGGCAAACAGTTTAACCACGACTTAGCTTTATCTCTCAGTGAAAATGGAAATAAACGCAAACGAACAGCATCATCAGACACGCCATTAAACTTAAAAGTATCACAAATTTCAAGAAAGTCAGCTATATGAGAATTAGGGTCGTCAAGTGCACTTCCCCCAAATTGGACAGTGTTCTGAATCATCTGAAGGATAGCTGGCTTGATCTCAAACTGATTAACTCGGATGACTGGTCTTACGATGCTTGGACGTGCTCCATCAAGAGACGGCTGTGCATAATCCAACATCGGTATATGCCTTGGCTCCTCTCTGTGTTGCTCGTCTTCCATTTTTTCCTTCGCTCTTTGCTGCTGTAGTCGACGTCTAGCTGTGCGTTCCATCTCGGGGTCAAAAGGCTCAAGCTTAAACTCGAGTGATCTTCGCATTCACCACAAGAAAAATCTGCAACACAATGAGAGTATCAAATAACAATAAAATAAATAATACTAAAGAATTTAAATGAAAAATAAAAAATTGTGAATCAACAGTCCCCGGCAACGGCGCCAAAAACTTGATCGAGCAAAACTTGCACAGTGAATAGTCCCAAAATTTATCTTATAAATGAAAGCTCGATTTTAAATATCGCAAGTGCACGATAGTCATGTTATAATAAACCTAAGTGAATACGAGTATCGTTCCACAAGGACTGCGTTACACTATTTTTATTTTCAACTAATTTCTTTAGCAACGAAAAAATGAGTTGATGATTAATCTAATGTAAATTAATCAACTAAAATAATTAAAATGCAAAGAAAACGTATTCAAGAAAGCAATGATTAATTTGGGTTAAATCAAATGAGAAATGAATTTGTTGGGAATTAGCAGTTCACCTACCACTCGTGTTTAAATAATTACACTCGACTTTTACTCGTGCATTCGACGGAATTCCCTAGACTAATTAATATACTCTGTCGAGCTATATTAATACTAATAATAAACATGCAGTACTCAAGTGTCCTCAAATATTTAACAGTTCAAGATTGCATTACATTCTATGGAATCCACTAGCTTTCATTCGGGTGAACTATCACTATCGACACGTACCCAATTCCGTATATCTAATAAAATTGTAAATCCGTGGTTTATACTATTTGCTTCTATTGTTAATTATTCTATCGAAATCATCAACAACATGAAATAATCAAAGGAAGTTAGCTAGGCTTCGATTGAAACAAGAACGAACAATAGCATAAACAAATCACTAATAAAAACGTCGAGAAATAATGTTAAACACCGAGTACGGAGTAGGATCCCCTCAAATACCAACAAATCTAGAGTTTAACTACTGAAATTCATGATAAAAACCAACAATCAATGTAAGAAATAAAATATTGAATAATGAAAATACTAAAGATGACGATGGATGACGGCCACGACGCGTGGAAATCTCGAGGTCTTCGAAATCTCCTTTGCTCCTCGCCTCTCCTCCTAGAAAAGTGATGAAAAAATATGTGATAGATGACAAAAAGCGGCTGATCTCGTCTCTTAGGTTTTGGTGTGAGATAGAGTCCACAAAAAGTTGGAAACAAATCTTCCCGAATCTTCTCGCTAGGGCGGTATATTTTGACCGCCCTAGCGAGAGGTCCTCGAATAAACTTCCTCGAGCACGTCCCTGGTTTCACTGGGGCTGTCACTTTTGACCGCCCTAGCGAGACACTTGCGCATAAAGTCCTCGGCCAGACCAAAATGCTCGCTTGGGCGGTCAAAAGTCTCTTCGATATTTTGACATTTTCTCTCCCACTTTTTTTGGTTCAATTCCTACAAAATAACCACAAAATACGCGAGATCAGTCACATGCTAAATAATGCTAAAAAATGCAAAATTAACTAAAACAAACTAATATGATGCATGAATGCGACTCAAAACCAACACTAAAAACACGTAAAAACGAGTCCTATCACCCGTCGAGCGAATTGTTGGCCTAGGGTTCGCATTGAAACTCTATGTATAAACAATCTTTGTTTTAATAATATTTGAAATTATTGTTTTGGCACATCTTTATCTGTATACCCATGCTTGTTGCATAGATAAAGTCTTTGTATATACAAATAGTAGAAAGAACATGATATGCTGATATGTTGAGAATCATTAAACTCATATTTGGAATACTGTATATTCGAAACAGTTCCTAGTCGATTCAGCCGCCTCTAAGAAGGATAAAGACCACTCGAGTTTGAGACTAGTATCTGTGATGTGAGTACCATGTTTCATTGGTAGGGGACATTGTGATGTCCGAGCATGCAAATGAGTGTTCCTTGTAGAGTGCACTGAACAACCCTCCATAAAAGGACTTTCCAAGTTGTTCTCATTTATCGAGTAGAAACGTCCTAGTTTATGGTTGTACACCATTAGTCCTTATGACTCGAGACAACATTGAGACTCTATATGCTAGCATTTCACTTTGACTTGTTTACCGACTCATATGGGGTCATCAGGTGGCAAGGTTGGGTGTTTTGTCGAAACATATAAGAGTCATGCATTGTAGTCGAGGATTCACTTCTTATCTTCGGGTATGGATATCCTATCTAATGTCTTGTGTATGTAGTTTGAAATCTCTGATCAGAGTGTTCGTAGTAATTAAGAAAGGGGTTTATTAGATTACAGCATCGATGCAACTACAACATGTCACATAGTATCTGAAACGTCTGCCTTTTTTATTGCTTTAAAAGTACTTGAATTTTTTTTAAAGCACTTCATAATTTCGGCCATATACATATCCTACGTAAAAATATTTTTATAAAATATTTTACCCATTAAAACAAAACACCAACCAACTAGTATTTTAAAAACCAATTGCAATAGTCATAAAATGAAACCTTCAAATGTTTTACGAAACCTGAAAAGCAATAAATTTGAAAAGCATATCCCATACTAAACCTCTCAAAAATCTCTTAAAAGCATAAATAGATAGTCTTAAAATCTTCAACGTAAATCATGAATCATAAATCGTAAATGCGGAAAAAGTAGAAAAAAGAGATTTCAAAACAAACTAAATGATTCAGGCTTGGAATAAGTCACCAGTCGCTCTGACTGAAATGCAGAGTTTGCAAAAATCAGTTGCTGATAAAACTGGTTTAGGATTCAATAACATCGATGAAACCTCTGCCAGTGATACAATGCCAAAGTTGAATGAACACAAAAAAAAATACATTAACTTTGTGAAATCAACAGTGGTATAAGAAATTTTTGAACCAAATAAACTTATCGTCCAACCGATTGAACATAATAACAAAGCTAAGCGGTTTGAAATTGGATATAGCCCGAAGAGTTCAACTGATTCCAAAAGCTGGTCACCTAAAAGGTTCAACTACAAAAATCATAACTCTAAGGATGGCTATTACAATTACTACAACTTCTAAGCTAGTTCAAAAGAGATATCGGGTGAACAAGCAGTTGAAAATGGTTAACAATCATTTTGTTTCATCCATACACCACACACCTAACACACACAAGTCGGGGAAAATAATTTGGAACACACCTATTGGAAAGTCAGTTAAACTGATCCAAGTCTGGGTTCCTAAAGGAATAATCGGTTTAAGACCCAAATAGATATGGGTACCAAGATCATATATTGTAAGGTCCAAAATTAAGACGACGTAATCCAACTGCATGCAAATCTAGGGAATATGGAAAATAGTTAATTAATTGATTTTAATTGCTAAATGGATTATCTGATATGTTTATATGATGCTTTACTAGTTTTTCTACTTAAATGCATTAAAAAGTATTTTTAAGGGTTATTCGAGTTGTGATCGAGGAACGGAAACTGAGGGCTAAAAATGGAAATTTTTTTTATGAATGTGTTTTTAATAATTTAAAATATGATTGATGTTTTTTCTTATTTTTGAAAATAAGGGGTTTTAAGGTGATTTTATACGTCGGGACGTAACTTTTATCGGTGTTGTATTTTCAACAAAAATACTAACATTTTGACAAACCCGTCTAATAATTTCACAAATTTTACTAAACAAAATATTATAAATAAATACTAATTGGATTATTGGGCCTAATTAACCTTGTTAATGGGCCTAAGCTATCAATTAGTGTTTTGATGGGTATTTAAAATACAAAACCCCACCCCATATCAACACATCACACGCCTCCTTCCTACCATCACACACAAGGACTCTTTTCACTCCAAAAATTTCACGGCACACACGTGAACATCAAGTGGAAGCATCGAAATTTTGTCAAGGTTTTCAAGTCAACGTCCCCTCGTCGTCGTTCTTCAATTCGTCAACTATAACTCGTGCGTTAATTACACAACTTATTTTCAAAAATAAGAAGGGTTTTAAGGTGATTTTATACGTCGGGACGTAACTTTTATCGGTGTTGTATTTTCAACAAAAATACTAACATTTTGACAAACCCGTCTAATAATTTCACAAATTTTACTAAACAAAATATTATAAATAAATACTAATTGGATTATTGGGCCTAATTAACCTTGTTAATGGGCCTAAGCTATCAATTAGTGTTTTGATGGGTATTTAAAATATAAAACCCCACCCCATATCAACACATCACACGCCTCCTTCCTACCATCACACACAAGGACTCTTTTCACTCCAAAAATTTCACGGCACACACGTGAACATCAAGTGGAAGCATCGAAATTTTGTCAAGGTTTTCAAGTCAACGTCCCCTCGTCGTCGTTCTTCAATTCGTCAACTATAACTTGTGCGTTAATTACGCAAAGGTACACCATATTTTTTCCTTTACTCATCCATCACACCATAGTATTTATTTAATTATGTATTGCATGAAAACAAGTCACACTTCATATTATTTTCGTAACTATTCATATACATGTGCTAAACTCAGGACTTTGTGTTCCAAAAACATGTTTTAATATGTTCTTAAGGGGCTGCCATGATTAGGGTATGATCTAGGGTCATTCTACACGAGTTTAAAGAGTCCTAGAACACACACAACACATTGCACACATTGACAAACAAATCTAGAACTGAAACTTGGGTGTTGTGTCTTGGGGCTCGGATTTAAGGGGTTTTGTTGCATGGCTTGGCACGGCTGGGACCAAATCTGGCTAGGGTCGTGCTTGAGTCAGGGAAGGAGTCTTAGCATGGGCTAGGAAGGAGTCCTAGCCACCCGAGAGAGTTGTGCATGAGCAGCAGCCGCACAAGGGAGTCGTGGCTCGGCCAGGGGCTTTGGGCTGGGCTAGGTTAGGTCCTTAGGGTCCTAAGAGGGTGCACAAGGGTCTGGGCTCAGGGCTAGCTCGTTGGTTAAGTTGTTGTGTCGAGTTCGAAGAGTCCTAAGGCAAGGATTGCTCTCGGTCGTGAGCTTCATCTGAGTTGTGGCTTCGGTTTTGAGCTTGGGGTCAGGTCCTAGGGATGCTAAGGGTTCACGAGGGTCCGGAGGAGGGCTGCTTCGAAGCTGGCTCAGGCTGGCTCGAAGGTGGCTCAATGAAAATCGATTATGGCTCGAGGGTGACTTAGGTAGTTCGAATGAGGGTTTTCTTCATGGTTTTAATTCGAAACATGTCTCACGGGGGTCGAGTCATGGTTAACAAGGGTTAAATAAATATTAAAGGTCTAAGTTTTAAGTTTGGGAATTTTATACAAATTTTTATTTAATCCGGGGTTAAAACACAATAATATGTTATAATTAAAGAATAAATTAAAAGCCATCGATTTAAGCTAAATAAAAATATAAGAAAATTATTGTAAGCTTAAATAATTATTTGGGATGGTCTAGAGTCAACGGAATTAAGAAAATGTCAAAAAACATGAAATTTTAAGCTAGGAGTAAAACGGTAATTTTACACCCAAAAACTAGTAAACGTTATGGCAGTGTCTGAATGTTGTTTTATATGTTGAAATGTTTATGGATTTTTATGATATAATATGGACATTGAAAGATATGTTGCATGTTTGGTTAAAAGAAAAATGTTATATGCATATTTAATTTTTATAATTGATGAAAATACGAAATGTTGAAGGAAGTGAAGTAATTGTGACTAATACAAATACATGATACGATGATATGTTAATACGTATGCCAAGACTCAGTTGACGGGTGAGAGTGTCGCTGATGTCCCTGCCCCCCAGTACTGTGGTTACATGTAGATGGATCCATCGCCCAATACGAATACGAAGTCACAATTAACGATCTGAATTCAACGAAAATGAATAAGAAAATGTTTAATATGAATATGATGAATATGAATATGTTTATGATGATATGAAAAATATTTATTTTTACGCATGGTTATGGAAATGTTATTTTACGTAAAAGTATTTTCACTGTTGCACGTGATCTATATACGTATTACTTTTTATCAAGATTATGGTTTGATGAGTCTTTAAACTCACTAATGTGATTGATGCAGGTGAATATTATAAAAATGATAATGGAGATCTTGATGGTTGATCTTGCTAGACTAAAGGTGCACATACCCGAGGACCAGCGCTAGTTTTCCATACTAGTTTATGATTTATGATTTTTATGATTAGGTTAAAGATATTTTACGACATTGATTATGTTTTTAGTGGTTTTTGAGAGGTTGTTAGTTTTAGCGATTTTGCTAAGTTAGGATGTGCATAGATTGACGATTTTATGATTCAAATTTTTTTCCTTTGGATTTTTAAATGTTAGTTGGTTGTTTTATTTTTAAAAAAAATGGTGCAAAATACTTTATAAATATTTATTGTAATTCGTCCGAGTGCATGTGTAAAAAAAATCTAGTACTTTTTAAGAAAACGAATAATGGGCGTTTCAGTTTGTATCAAAGCAATGTTTCTGTAAAGGGTTGTGCCACTATCAGTGCCGGGAATCTCAGTCGTCAAGCCTCGAATTTGTACGTTTACATGATTTATATATTTTATATGATGCATGATTACATGAATTATATGTTTACATCGCATATATAATTTCTTTATGAGAATATATGTTTTATATGCTTAAAATTGCTAAAATGGATTAGGATATGATTACATGATTAGAAAACTTACATTTAAATGAATGTCGGTTACATTAGAATTTGGAAAACGTTCATATATAATGCCTCATAGACGCGCACCTATTGCTGATAGACAGACAAAGACTACTGAGGATCGTAATGTTAATGCACCTCTGCCTCCTAATGGGGATGCTGCTACTCGTGCATATTAGGGTATGGCTTGTTTCTTCGAGCAGCTGCTACAACAGGCACCTAGGCCATAGCATGATGTTTATTATCAGTTCCAGAGGCTAGGGCCGAAGGAATTTTCTGGAACCACAGACCCATTTGCTGCAGAGGCATGGATTCGAGCACTTGAGGTGCATTTTTGCTACTTGAATATGGGAGATGTCGATCGTGTAAGGTGTGCTACTTACATGTTTAGGGATGATGCTTCTTTATGGTGGGAAGGAGCTGAGTATGGTATTAATCTTTCTACACTTACTTGGGCCCGATTCAAGGAGATATTCTACGAGAAGTACTTCACTGCGGATGTTAGAGGGCGATTGAAGAGGGTGTTTATGAGCCTCCGTCAGGGAGACTCGACTGTTGCTGAATTTGTGAGGAAATTTGATAGGGGTTGCCACTTTGTACCCCTTATTGCGAGGGATGCTGCTGAGAAGCTTAGACACGTCATGGATGGTCTACGACCTACCATACGACACAACATGATGATGATGCGTCCCTTGGATTATGCTACTACTACTACTTATGCATTTCAATTTGAGCAATCTTTGAAGGACATCGACTTTGAGATGCATCGCAAGAGACAGAAACACCAAAATAATTCTCAGTAAAACAAAAAACCATACACGGGACCTCATATACCTCAAGGGCCACCAAATCCCCAAGGTCAAGTAAAGAAGCCAGGACCACCAAAGCCACCACAACCTGGAGCAACAAAACCTGCAAAGGGACAACCGTGCAAGAACTGCAATCACCTACATTATGGACAGTGCGTGTGGGGTATTACTAAGTGATTCATATGCAAGGAAAAAGGGCACAAGGCTGCTGATTGACCAAGGAAGAGAGCTCCTGCTGTGGGGCGAGCTTATGTTATGCATGCCAAGGAGGCTGAAGAGGAGGCAGACACGGCCCTTATCATCGGTAACCTAGTTATTTAACGTTTTTATACTGCTTTTATTGCACGAAATGTTAAATTGGTTATTAGAATTGATTTGGTAATAAGGATAACCTAGAGTAAACTAGGTTGTATTCTCTACCTTAGATGAAATTAAGAAATGATTTTAGAAACTATAGAAATTGATATTGATTTTTGTGCCTTAATTTATGTAAGGATATAATAATTCCAAATAAAGGTTTTATGACCAAAAATTGAGAAAATTCAAAATCAAGGGCATTATAGCAACTTTCGAATTTTTTTTGAGAGACTAATGTGCAATTTCCGAAATTCTTGGGCCAAAAATACAACTTCATGAAAATTTAAGGGCCAAAATGCAAAATTTCAAAAATGTGAGGAACAAAACGAAATTAACCAAAACGTAGGGGATATATTGTAATTTCTGAAAGTTTAAGGACTAAAGAGCAATTTTTGAAAAGTTCATGGACCTAATTGAAAATACTGAAAACTTAAGGACCAAAAGTGCAATTTTCGAAAATTGAGAGACCAAAATTTGAAAAATACGAAAATTTAAGGGATCAATTTGCAAAATTCGAAAATTTCTGGGGACTAAAATGCTGAAGGGTCAAATGGTAATTAATCAAAAATTAAGGGGGGAAATTATGATTTTTCCTAGGAACAATAGGATCCAATCAATCTTCTTCATGAAATTTTGGGAAATAAATGGTACAAGTTCCTTAAGCTTCAACACAAAAAGTCTAAAACGTTTTCGCCGCAGGGAGGATATTCATTCTAGGTGTAGCTATCTATGCACTGCTAGATTCGAGAGCTATACACTCTTTCATGTCCGAGACCTTCGTCAAGCGACTGAATATTATTCCTAAGGATATGGGATTGGGTTTTAAGGTTTCTATTCCTTCCGATGACCAAATGATCACGTCTAATATTTGAAGAATCTGGAGCTTCGTTTATATAAAGATGTGGTTCGGGCAGATCTTATTGTACTCCCTTTGCCTGAATTTGACATCATACTCGGTAGGATTGGTTATCAGTGAATGGAGCTTCGATTGATTTTCGTCAGAGATCAGTGTCTATTCGACCCCTTAATGGGAAATCTTTTGACTTTGAGGCGGCGAGGAACAAGAAAATACCGCACATTATCTCTTGTCTATGTGTGAGGAAACTTATGAGACGAGGATACCAAGCTTTTCTAGCATGTGTCACTACAGCACATGCTCTTATCAGTCAGAATTTGGAGGATGTTGATATTGTCAGAGACTTCCCTAGCGTCTTTCCCGAGAACGTTTCTGGCATTCCACCTGACCCCGAGGTGGAATTTCTATTGAGTTGATGTCAGGCACTGTACTTATTTCTAAAGAACCTTACCGTCTAGCACCCGCTAAAATGAAAGAATTAAAAAGATCAAATCCAAGAATTGCTAGACAAGGGTTTTATCCACCCTAGTTACTCTCTGTGGGGCACACCAGTATTATTTGTAAAGACGAAAGATGATAGTATGCGACTCTATATTGACTATCAAAAGCTAAATAGAGTTACCGTCAAGAACAAGTATCCTCTACCAAGAATTGAAGACTTATTTGATCAGTTTCAAGGAGAATCAATATTCTCGAAGATTGATCTTCGTTTTGGATACCATCAGTTGAAAGTGAAAGAGGCGGATGTTCATAAGCCAATGTTTAGAATTCGTTATGGGCATTATGAATTTATGGTCATGCCATTCGGTCTGACCAATGTGCCAGCGATCTTCATAGATCTCATGAATTTCTTATTTCAGTCGTATCTAGATCAATTCGTAATTGTCTTCATTTATGATATTTTGATCTATTCGAAGAGCAAAGAGGAGCATAGTCGTTATTTGAGGACATCACTGCAAGTATTGAGAGATACAAAGTTATATGCAAAATTCAGCAAGTGAAAGTTTTGTCTTGATAGAGTGGCATTCTGCCACATCATTTCTAGTGAAAGCGTTGAAGTTGATCCAAGTAAAGTTGAGGCAGTGAGAGAGTGGTCAGTACCGAAGAGCGTTACGAAGATTCGTAGTTTCTTGGGACTAGCTGGCTATTATCTCAAGTTCATTCAAGGATTCTCATCTATAGCGGTACCCATGACCGCTTTGACAAAGAAGAATGCAAAGTTTGTATGGGGATCCGAGTGCCAAAATAGTTTTGACAAGTTGAAGCAAACCTTAATTTCAGCGTCGATGTTATCTATGCCATCGGGGTAAGGAGATTATGTTCTTTATACCGACGCTTCTAAACTTGATTTGGTCATAGTTCTGATGCAAAATGATCGAGTTATAGCCTATGCGTTGAGACAGTTGAAAGTTCAAGAGAGAAACTACCCCACTAATGATCTTGAGCTTGCACCGATAGTTTTTGCATTGAAAATTTGGAGACATTATTTGTATGGGAAGAAATGCAAGATTTTCACCGACCATAAAAGTTTGAAATACTTCTTTACCCAAAAAAAAATGGAATATGAGACATCGACTATGAATCGAATTAGTGAAAAACTGCGACTGTGAGATTAGCTATCATCCGGGAAAAGCTAATGTAGTTGCAGATGCATTGAGTCGAAAGGCAGCAGTTATCACTCAATTATCACTTCAAAGACCGTTGCAGTCCGAGATACAACGGTTTGAGCTTACAGTATATGCTAGGGGCGAGGCCCTTAATCTTGCCACCTTGATAGTACAGTCGACTTTGAGAGATATAATCCGTGAGGGACAGTCTACTAAAGAGCAATTGCAAAAGTGGAGAGTGAGAGATGAAGCCAAATGTCGGAAGTTATATTATGAGGTGGATGGTATAGTTCGTTATCGAGATCGTTTATAGGTTCCTAGTGACGAATCTTTGAGGGAGCTCACTATGAAGGAAGCTCATGACACCATATTTCATTCATCCAGGAAGCACGAATATTACAAAGATTTGCAGTTGTTATATTGGTGTTCAGGCGTGAAGAGAGATATCCTTGCGATTTGTATCCGAGTGTTTAACATGTCAACAAGTAAAAGCAGAGCATCAGAGGCCAGCGGAAAGTCTTAAGCCACTTCCTATTCATGAGTGGAAATGGGAAAATATCACTATAGATTTTGTAGTGGGATTTCCGAGGACTATCAAGGGATATATGTTATATGGGTGATAGTGGATCGTCTTACGAAATCAGCGCATTTTCTACCTATTAAGACGACATTCACCATGACACAATATGCAGAGTTATATATTCGAGAGATAGTTCGTCTGCATGGGATTCCTGTATCTATTGTTTCTGACAGAGATCCGAGATTTACGTCATCTTTTTGGAAGAGTCTGCATGCAGCGATGGGGACCAAATTATAATTCAGTACAACCTTCCATCCTCAAACCGATGGTCAGTCAGAGTGAGTTATTCAAATTTTATAGAATCTACTGCGAGCTTGTGTGATCGATTTTTAGTGAAGTTGGGAACCGAAATTACCTCTAGTGGAGTTCACCTACAATAATAGCTTTTAATCATCTATTGTGATGGCTCCTTTTGAGGCACTTTATGGAAGAAAATGTAGATCTCCTATTCATTGGGACGAGGTTGGCAAAAGAAGAGAAATTGGTCCGGACTTGATAGAAGAGACTGCTGAGCTAGTAGTCAAAATTTGAGATAGAATGAAGACTGCACAAAGCCGACAGAAATGTTTTGCGGACAAAAGACGAAGGGACCTAGAGTTTGAAGTGAGAGACCACGTATTTGTGAAAATAGCACCTATGATGGGTGTTATGCGATTTGGCAAGAAAGGAAAACTTAGTCCAAGGTTTATAGGCATGTTTGAGATTTTGGAGAGGATTGGAAAACTAGCCTATAGAGTGGCACTGTCACCGATCCTATCTGGAGTACTGTAACGTACCGTAATTTTGTTAGTTAAAATTTGCGGAAGAATTAAAATTTTCTTAAATAAAAACGTGAGCATTCAAAACTCGATAAAATAAATTGTACGTCTCAACAAAAATCTAAAAATAGAGTTTGACAAAAGTATTTGAACATTTTCATAAGGACTTAAAAACATGGCGGTCCTCGGGTTTAGCCTCCGGCTTAGTCCAAGCCTAAATGCAGCAACGATAACCCTTTGATTCCCAACAGAGCCTGCAACCATAAAACTTCAAGAACGTATCAATATCGTAATTTTCTGAAAATACAGTTTGATAGTCCCACGAAGAACACCATAACCTACTCAATTTTTTATCCAAATATTTCTAATTTACTCTCAAATTGAAGGTATCGAAAAGTTCTACAATTTTCATGTTGAAAGGTTTCTCATAATCACGACCGAAAAATCGCAATATTTAAAATGACAACAAAACGAGTTTTCAGATCTAAAAAATTATTTCAAAACTGATCCAAACCATTTTTTGCTCAAACGACGAACGTCACACATAAATTTTTACGCATAAACATAACACAACGCATAATATGACAAGATCGATGCAGAAATAACAGGTTATACGTGTCTTTTGATATTTAAAAATACCGTAACGACGACACCGACGCGGGAAAGAAGCGAGGTTGATCCGGGACGACTTGCGGCTCGACTTTCTTGCAATAAAACTCACCGAAAAGTGCTGAAATTCTATGAAGGGAGGAGCGGCTGCTGAGTTTCACAAGAACCCTATGTTTCTCTCTTTTAAAAATCTGAAAATAAGATGTGTAGGGTGTGTTGTGTGTTTTAGTGTGTGTACAAACGTGTAAGTGTGTGTAACGTGTGTGTGGGTTTTTAATTAGGAGAAATTAGTGCCAAATTAACTAATTAAAAATATTAATTAAAGGTTAACACACACTAATTTAAATCAAACTCCTCAATTAAAATAATTACACATTAATTTTAAAAGTTCTAAACTCTTAAATAACTAAATATATAAATAAGGCTTTAAAATGCTAAACTAAATAAATTATTTAAAATGCCCCTTCCTAGCTTTTTAAAATAAAACACCACATTTTCAAATTGTCAAGAATCGTCCCCGATCTTTTCCTCGATCCCGCTTGGAATAATCGTCTGAAACATGAAACTCGAAAAACATTTTAACGTACATCACATAAACATAATTAATTTAAAATAATGCATTTAAATAAATCATGCACTACTAAGACTCGTTTTAAAATTGACTAAATGCTTTAATAATTAAATAAATGCATGGGTTATACGTATACTGAATTTGGACACTACAGTTCCTCCCCCACTTATAAAAATTTCGTCCTCGAAATTAAATCTTACCGAACAACTCCGGGTAGCGAAGTCTCATTTCTGCCTTTGACTCCCAAGTGGCCTCTTCCACTGATTGGTTTAGCCACCGGAATTTGACTAGCTTAGTCACCTTGTTCCGAAGTCTACGCTCCTGTCTGTCTAGGATTTGGATGGGTCTTTCCTCATATGACATATCTGGAGCAAGTTGCAACGGATCATAACTCAACACATGCGAAGGATTAGCTAGATACTTCCTTAGCTTTGAGACGTGGAACACATTGTGTACCCCGGCTAGATTTGACGGAAGGGCAACACGATAAGCTAGTGTCCCAACTCTGTCAAGAATCTCAAAAGGTCCAATAAACCTCTGACTCAGCTTGCCTCTTTTCCCAAATCTCATAACGCCCTTCATGGGCGCTATCTTTACAAAAACGTGATCACCTACGGCAAATTCGAGGTCCCTTCTCCTCTTATCGGCATAGCTCTTTTGGAAACTCTGGGCGGTCTTCATTCTGTCTCGAATCTTGACCACCACAATTGCAGTCTGCTGAACTCTCTCCAGAGCAAGTTCTGCTCTTTCACCGACTTAATCCCAATGAATCGGTGATCTGCACTTCCTTCCATACAACGCCTCGTTGGGAGCCATACCTATAGATGACTGGAAACTGTTGTTGTAGGTAAACTCCACTAGAGGTATATTTGATTCCCAAGTCCCCTGGAAATCGATCATAAAACCTCGCAATAAGTCCTCCAAAATCTGGATCACTCGCTCAAACTGGCCATCTGTCTGCGGGTGAAAAGCTGTACTGAAAAGCAATTTCGTCCCCATGGTAGCATGTAAGCTCTTCCAAAAGGACGATGTAAACCTCGGGTCCCTGTCGGACACAATAGAAACTGGGATCCCATGCAACCGAACTACATCCTTGATATAGAGCTCCGGATACTGCGTCACGGAGAAATTCGTCTTCACCGGCAAGAAATGCGCTGACTTAGTGAGTCGATCCACTATAACCCAAATAGAATTGGATCCCCTGTCTGACCTTGGCAAACCAACCACAAAGTCCATTGTAACATTCTCTCATTTCCACTCTGGGATGGGGAGTGGCTTAATCAATCGTGCTGGCCTCTGATGCTCTGCCTTCACCTGCTGACAAGTGAGACATTCAGACACAAATCTGCGGACGTCTCTCTTCATTCCTGGCCACAAATACAAAATCTGTAGGTCCTTAGACAGCCTTGGAGCTCTGCCCTTGAGATAAACTTCTAAATCAAACCTCTGAATCTCCGACTGAAGAGGTCTCTGTGCTGACAACTGTGCTACACCTGCCACTTTTCTGCTCAAGGTATCTGCCACAACGTTAGCTTTCCCCAGACGGTAGATAATCTCGCAGTCGTAGTCTTTCACAAAATCTAACCACCGTCTCTGTCTCATGTTCAGTTCCTTGTGCGTGAAGAATCTTGTCATCGGTAAATATCTGAAACTTCTCGCCATACAAGTAGTGTCTTCAAATCTTCAACACAAAGACAACAGCGGCTAGCTCAAGATCATGAATCGGGTAGTACTTCTCGTGCACTTTCAACTGCCTAGAGGCATAGGCTATAACCCGACCCTGCTGCATCATAACTGCGCCTAACCCGAGCATAGATGCATCGGTGTATAGCACAAATTCGCCTTGCCCTGTTGGCATGGCTAAGACTGGTGCTGAAATAAGACCTTGCTTCAAAGTATCGAAGTTCTTCTGACACTCGCCACTCCACACGAACTTAGCATTCTTCTTGGTCAGTGAAGTGAGTGGCACTGCTATGGACAAAAACCCCTGAATGAACTTACGTAGTAACCGGCTAAACCCAGAAAACTGCGGATTTCTAATGCATTCTTTGGCTCAAACCATTCTCTAACTGCCGCTACTTTGACTGGATCCACCTCGATCCCACTGCTAGATATAATATGACCCAAAAACGCTACTTTCTCCAACCAAAATTCACACTTACTGAACTTCGCAAGCGACTCTGCAAGGTCTGCAAAAGTGTCCTCAAGTGCTGACTGTGCTCCTCGTGGCCCTTCGAGTAAATAAGGATATCATCAATAAATACTATGATGAACTGGTCGAGGTAAGGTTGAAATACTCGGTTCATCAAGTCCATGAAAATAGCTGGAGCATTCGTCAGTCCAAACGGCATTACTAAGAACTCATAATGTCCATATCTGGTTCTGAAAGCTGTCTTATGAACGTCGTCATCTTCACCTTCAGCTGGGGATACCCTGATCGAATATTTATCTTAGAGAACATCGTGGCTCTTGCAACTGATAAAACAAGTCTTCGATCCTAGGGAGTGGGTATTTGTTCTTTATCGTTACCTTGTTCAACTCTCGGTAATCGATGCACAACCTCATACTCTCATCCTTCTTCTTTCAAAAAGTATTGGTGCGCCCCACGATGAGAAACTGGGGCGGATGAATTCCTTGTCGAGAAGCTCCTGAATCTGCTGCTTGAGTTCTAACATCTCAGCTGGAGCTAATCGGTACGGTACCTTAGAGATTGGCACTGTGCCCGGCATGAGATCAATCGCAAACTCCACCTCTCTCTCTGGTTGAAGACCTGTGACGTCATCAGGAAAGACGTCTGGGAAGTCTTTGACTACTGGCACATCTGATAGAGACGGAGTGGGTATGCCAGGTGTTGAAATGATGCTGGCCAAGAAATTCTGACACCCCTTGGAAATAAGTTTTCGCGCCTGCATACAAGAGATCATGCGAGGGAACTTCTCCATCTGGCTGGTTCAAACAGAAACTGCTCCATGCCCACCGGCCTAACCAAAACGGATCTCTTCTGAAAATCAATCAAGACTCTGTTCCTCGTCAGCCAATCCATTCCCAGAATGATATCGAACTCTGGCATTGGTAAGACGATCAAGTCGGCATACACTAGGTGGCCGTGTAATTCTAGATCGATGTCTCTGACCATGCTAGTAGCTGATAATTCTTCCCCTGACGGGACTGTCAGTGAATAATTCACGTCGAGCCCAATGGATTTGATAGCCAAGTGACTAGCGAACGTTTCCGAGATAAATGAATGGGTGGCTCCTGAATCTATCAAGTCCTGAGTGGCTATTCTCTTAATGAAAATATTTCCTTAGATACGTTAGCACAACACAACTTATACCCCAATTTATTAATCTTAAGCATAGAAGAAATCAATACTCCAGGTTACTAAAAATATCACTAACACATTAATAATCCCAATTAAAATTCCACATGCAAGGCAAAATTATACTGAGCTTAGGTAGAAAAATTTACCGGTCCGTAATGTCGTGTCTGGGTTCGCCTCCTGTGCATGCATGGCCAACACTCTGCCCTGAGTTGGCTGCTTCCACTGTGGGCACTCTTTTAGCTTGTGGTCAGTAGCTCCACATTTAAAATACTTGCCTGACCCATATAAGCACTGCCCCGGATGCTAGCGGTTGCACTTAGGGCATACCGGGAAAACAACTGGCCTCTGTGGCGCCCCTTGCAGCTGAATTGGACCCTTGCCTTTTGGCGGTACTTGATATGGCTTCTTCCTTTGCGGCCCTGGAACGGCCTCTTAAACTGAGGTCGTTGTTGCTGCTGCTGCGCTGGAACCTGATAGGGCCTCTTGCCCTGCCTGTCTGCCTCAATATCTTTCTGATCCTGTTCTGCCGCCAAAGCTCTTGACACGGCAACCGTGTAGGTAGTAGGACCAGCAACTCGGACGTCACGGCACAAGACTGGCCGTAACCCATCCATAAATTGCCTCAACTTGCTCTGGGCATCATTAGCTATCGGGGGTACGAAATGACACCCCCTCTCAAACTTCCTCACAAAGTCTGCCACGCTGCTGTCTCCCTGCTGCAATGTCATAAACTCCTTGGTTAGGTGAGAGAGTACTTCCTCAGTGAAGTACTTGGAGTAAAAGATCTCCTTGAAACCATTCCAAGGCAACACCTTCAAGTTGACAGCCACTGTTCGCTCTCCCACCACAGTCTGGCGTCCTCTGTCAGAAGGAAAGTGGCACACCTAACTCTATACGCATCGATCAGTTCCATAAAGTCAAAAATTACCTCGATGGACTTAATCCATCCCTCAGCTATCATCGGTTCAGTGGTACCCAAAAACTCCTTCGGATTCATCTTCCTGAATCTTTCATACACCGCCTCAAGTCGGGGCCTCGCCCCTGCATCAACTGCAGCCTGGTTCCCCGCAAAATGTGCGAAGAACTGAGTCATTCTTGCAAGCATCTGTGCCTGCATGTCTGGAGGTGGAGGCGGAGGAGCGTCTCTTCTCTTCTCTTGAGGCTCTCTGTCCTCATCCCTTGCTTCACGGTCGATCACACGTCTAGGAGGCATACTGTTCCAATAATTTACCCAACACGTAAACCCCACATGCATGAACATGATATAGACAATATAAGATACACGTACTTGAACTTAAAATATGCACATGCTGAAATCAGAATTTTATGCTTACTACATATCATAAATTTTAAACCTTAAAACTTACAGACTTGAGGTGTGACTTCGTGAGCTTCTTGCGACTGGTAGTAGGCATAACCCTTTACAAGAACACGGCTCTGATACCAACTGTAACGTACCGTAATTTTGCTACTTAAAATTTGCGGAAGAATTAAAAATTTTCTTAAATAAACACATGAGCATTCAAAATTCGATAAAATAAATCGCACGTTTCAACAAAGATCTAAAAATAGAGTTTGACAAAAGTATTTGAACATTTTCATAAGGACTTAAAAACATGGCAGTCCTCGGGTTTAGCCTCCCGCTCAGTCGAAGCCTGCTCCTTGGTGCCCACTTCTTGTCTCCTCATAAACATCCTCACCTGCATCGATCAAGTCTAGTGAGTCTAAAGACTCAACACGTATAAATTGGGAGTAACAAGTATTACATAGTAAAATCACATGCAACTTAAAAATAGGATATACATAGTTAAACTTGAACTTGCGTATTAAAACTTGAACATACATACATACATACTTAGAAGTGCCATATACTTTGCTTAAACATGCTTGCATACATGAACATACTTGAACATACATAGCTCCATCATTTTGCATAGAGATATGTTTCAAAGCAAGTGACCCATAGCATAATTCTCCTGATCAGACTAAACCACAGTACTGGGATGAGAGGGACGTATCCACTGCCACATACATGAGATCTCCGTTCATAATTTAAGGGGCTGGTTGGTCCACGTTCATAATTTAACGCTTTCCAATCTCTATCTAAACCCGTTCATAATTTAACGGGCGGATTGGTCCCCGTTCATAATTTAACGCTTTCCAATCCTAAAAATAATTTGGTCACAAGACATTTAGCATACCTCAAAAACTTAAAATATTTTCTTGCATGTCAACATACTTACTTGGTGTTGAGGGATTCTTTGGACTTCGATTAGAGCCGTTGCTGCACATACTAACATGAATTCTATTGCCTAACTTACATAACTTAGACGTAAATATCAAGCTTACTTACGAGCTCATTCAATTCCTTAGGACGTTCTAAAATTCTCATGACTCGACCTTGTAAATCATTGAACTAAACCATGACATCAAACCTCAATGAATACTATAAAATTTTCCCAAAATAACAAACACACGGATCCCGTGCCCAGGTCCGACTCCGGGTCCGTGTCCGTGCGGTGAAATGTGTCATGAAGAAAAGGGAAGGCACGGACCCCGTGCCCTGGTCCGTGTGGGGGTCCGTGTGTGTGCGCAAACTTGACACCGAGAGAAAACAAAGGCACGGACCCCGTGCCCTAGTTCGTGTGGGGGTCCGTGTGCTCTCGCAAGGATGACACCAAGAAGAAAACGAAGGCACGGGCCCCGTGTAAGGGTCCGTGTACCCTCGCTGGACGAAAACTCAAGAATATTCAATACATGCAATGCTTATCATTCTAGACTCAATTGTACGGAACATGAACCGACACCCCGAGACCCATCTTAGCATACCATAACCTTGAACCAAACATGTACAAACATCCCAAAGCAACGACGTCCATCCTACTACACAAACCAATCAAAAACATAGCAATTGACACCAAATCAATTCCTACAACTTCTAATGGATTCAAGTGCCTATCGACACTAACCGACAATCCAAATGCCCACCCAACATCATACTAAGCATACCTAAACGCAACAACGATCACCCTTCGATTTCCAACAAAGCCTGCAACCATAAAACTTCAAGAACGTATCAATATCGTAATTTTCTGAAAACGCAGTTTGAGCAGTCCCACGAAGAACACCATAACTCACTCAACTGTTATCCAAATATTTCGAATTTACATTCAAATCGAAGGTATCAAAAAATTCTACAATTTTTATGTTGAAAGTTTTCTCAGAATCACGACCGAACAAATCGCAATATTTAAAAAGACAACAAAGCGAGTTTTTATATCTAAAAATTATTTAAAAACTGATCCAAACCATTTTCTGCTAAACGACGAACGTCACACATAAATTTTTTATGCATAAACATAACACAATGCATAATATGACAAGATCGATGCAGAAATAACAGGTTATACGTGCCTTTTGATATTTAAAAATACCATAACGACGACACCAACGCGGGAAAGAAGCGAGGTTGATCGGGGACGACTTGCGGCTCGACTTTCTTGCAGTAAAACTTACCGAAAAGTGCTGAAATTCTATGAAGGGAGGATCGGCTGCTAAGTTTCACAAGAACCCTATGTTTCTCTCTTTTAAAAATCTGAAAATAAGATTTGTAGGGTGTGTTGTGTGTTTTAGTATGTGTAAAAACGTGTAAGTGTGTGTAACGTGTGTGTGGGTTTTTAATTAGGAGAAATTAGTGCTGAATTAACTAATTAAAAATACTAATTAAAGGTTAACACACACTAATTAAATCAAACTCCTCAATTAAAATAGTTACACACTAATTTTAAAAGTTCTAAACTCTTAAATCACTAAATACATAAATAAGACTTTAAAATGCTAAACTAAATAAATTATTTAAAATGCCCCTTCCTAGCTTTTAAAATAAAACACCGCATTTTTTAAATTGTCAAGAATCGTCCCCGGTCTTTTCCTCGATCCCGCCTCGAAGAATCGCCTGAAACATGAAACTCGAAAGAAAAATATTTTAACGTGCATCACATAAACATAATTAATTTAAAATAATACATTTAAATAAATCATGCACTGCTAAAACTCGTTTTAAAATTGATTAAATACTTTAATAATTAAATAAATGCATTGGTTATACGTGTACTGAATTTGGAGACTACAAGTACATAATGTGTTTCATATCTCGATGCTACGAAAGTACATGTCGAAACCATCACATGTACAAAATCATGAACCTCTGCAATTAACTCCAAATATGACTTATGAGGAAAGGCTTGTGCAAATTTTGGGAAGACAAGAAAGAAGACTTCGAAACAAAGTCATTCCAATGGTCAAGGTCAAGTGACTGAATCACTCGGAAGAAGAAGCTACTTAGGAAACGGAGAGGTACTTGAGGAGTCGCTACCCGGAGCTATTCGGTAAGTTCTAATTTTGATGATGAAATTTTATTCAAGGGTGGGAGGAATTGTAAAGTCCAAAATTAAGACGACGTAATCAAACTGCATTAAAATCTAGGGATTATGGAAAATATTTAATTAATTGATTTTAATTGCTAAATGGATTATCTGATATTTTTATATGATGCTTCAGTAGTTTTTCTACTTAAATGCATTAAAAAGTATTTTTAAGGGTTATTCGAGTTGTGATCGAGTAACGGAGATCGAGAGATGAAAAATGGTATGAAAAAATTTTATGTTTAGGCATGGTTATGGAAATGTTATTTTACGTAAAAGTATTTTTACTGTTGCATGTGATCTATATACGTATTAATTTTTATCAAGATTATTGTTTGCTGAGTCTTTAAACTCACTATTCTAATTGATGCAGGTGAATATGATAATGGAGGTCTTGATGGTTGATCTTGCTGGACTAAAGGTGCACATAACCCGAGGACCAGCGCTAGTTTTTCACACTAGTTTATGACTTATGAATTTTATGATTATGTTTAAGATATTTTACGACATTGATTTATGTTTTAAGTGGTTTTTGAGAGGTTGTTAGTTTTAGCGCTTATGCTAAGTTAGGATATGCATACGATTAACAATTTTATGAATCAAACTATTTTCCTTTGGATTTTTAAATGTTAGTTGGTTGTTTTATTTTAAAAAAAATGGTGCAAAATACTTTATAAATATTTATATGTAATTCGGCCGAGAGCATGTGTAAAAAAAATAAAAAAATTCTAGTACTTTTTAAGAAAACGAGGAGTTGGTGTTTCATATGTTGTGTATGATTTCAGGTAACAGGTACAAAAAAAGAATCAATTTGGTATTTGGGTAGCGGATTCTCGCGACATATGACAGGGGATGCCGAATTGCTATCCCAACTGATGAACTAATCAAATACACTGGTCCAAACATCAGTTTTGGAGACAACTCTCAAGGTAGAACTGTGGTTAAGGATAAGATTATCCATGGTAACATTATTATCAAAGATGTCTTACTGATAGATAATTTGAAGTATAACTTGATTATCATCAGTCAGTTATGTGACAATAATTTATCAGTCAAGTTCAACAAACACACGTGCACAGTTAAGAACTCAACTAATGAGATCATTATAACAGGCAATCGTTGTGATGATACTTACAAAATCAGTTAGACTGATCAATCTAATGCACCAATATTTTTTGTAGCTTCAAAATCTTCTAAAAACTGGTTGTGGTGTAAAAGGTTGAACCACCTAAACTTTAAGTTTATTGTACATCTGAGTAACCATGATCTTGTAACTGGTATGCCGAAATAGATTTTTCAAAAGACAAAATTTGTTCAGCATGTCAGTTTGGTAAACAAGTACGATCTTCATTTAAGAACAAGGGTAGTAAATCTTCCTCCGGATGCTTAGAACTGCTGCATATGGATCTTTTTGGTCCAATACCAGTCACGAGTTTAGGGGGAATGAAATACACCTTGGTAATGGTTGAAGCTTTTTCAATATTTATTTGGGTTATCTTTTTTAAATCAAAACACCAAACTGCTGCACAACTGATTAAGCTTTTCAAAAGATTATTAAATGAAAAATCAGTTGGAATTGACATAATAAGGTCTGATCGAGTGACTGAATTTTTCAATCAAAGTCTTTCTCAATTTTTAGAAAATATTAGAATTAAGCATGAGTTTTTAGCAGCTAGAACATGACCTCAGCAAAATGTTGTAGCTGAAAGAAGAAATCGAACTCTTGAAGAAGCTGTTAAAACAATGCTTGCTGATTCTGGTATTTCTCAAAATTTTTGGGCAGAAATAGTAAACATTGCATGTTATACTCAGAACAGATCAATGATTAACAAAAATAATTTAAAAACCCCATATGAGATCTGACATGGAGATAAAAGTGTGGTATCATATTTCATAATATTCGGCTGCAGATGTTATATTCACAATAATTGCAAAAATCATTTGATGCAAAATCTGCAGAAGAAGTATTTATGGGTTATTCATCAGTTAGTTAAGCTTATAGAATTTTTATAAATGTACTTTGAATGTAGAAGAATCGATTCATGTTGTATTTGATGAATTGTGACTAACTGATAAGCTAACTGATCCAGTTGAGCTAGATGTTCGTTTTATAGATATAAGTTTGGAAGATGATAGTGGAGAAGAAGTTCATAGCAATCGAAATATTCTTCAGACTCCAGAATCAGAGATATTGGATCAATCAGTTAAACAAGAAATTATTCTTGATAATCAGTTGGTGAAGCAAAATGATGAAATTCAAATACCAACTGAAGCAGCAGCAATTAAAACTGAAGAAAACGTTCAGATACCAACTGAACAGTTGCTAAAATTCATCCAACCGATGATGAATCTAGATAGAAGAAATCACATCCACTAGAACTGGTGATAGGTAATCCATCAGATCCAGTAAGAACTCGAAATCAAATGATTAATTTATTTATTCATTCAGCTTTTGTTTCCCAACTGGAACCAAAGAAAACTGATGAAGCTTTTGTTGATCCTAACAAGATAAATGCTATGCAAGAAGAGCTAAATCACTTTACCCATAATAATGTGTGGAATTTAGTTCCAAGACTGGTTTCTAAATCCATTATAGGCACAAAGTGGGCCTATAGGAACAAACTGAACGAAGAAGGTCCACTTGTGCGCAATAAAGCGAGGCTTATAACACAAGGATATAGACAAAATAAGGAATTGATTATGACAAGACATATGCACCGGTTGCAAGACTGAAAGCAATCAGAATGTTCTTTACTTATGCTTCAAAGAACTCAAGGTCTACCAAGTGGATGTCAAGAGTGCATTCCTGAATGGTCAATTGCAGGAAGAAATGTATGTTGAACAACCACGAAGTTTTGTTAATCACTTTATTCCAGATCATGTTTATCATTTGAACAAAGCTTTTTATGGTCTTCAACAAGCTCCAAGAACTTGGTATGAGACACTTTCAAAATTTTTCTCTGATCATGATTTTACTGTTGGATCAGTTTATAAGACTTTGTTTAAATTTTCAAAGAATGATCATATACTACTTGTGCAAATATATGTTGATGATATTATTTTTGGGTCAACTAACCCCAAATTATCTGAGAAATTTTCCAAATTAATGCAGGAGAAATTTGAGATGAGTATGATGGGTGAACTGACGTTCTTTCTTATTCTACAAGTGAAGCAACTGGAAACTGGTACTTTTATCAGTCAGACAAAATACACGAAGGAAGTGTTTAAAAATTTGGCATGGAGTCATGTTCAGCTGCAAATACTCACATGAGTTTATCGATTAAATTAAGATGAAGGGGGAATATCAGTTGGGAAGGCACTCTACAGAGTTTTAATAGGTTCTTTATTATACCTAACTACTAGTAGTCCTGATATTGTATTTGTTGTTTGCGTGTGTGCTAGATTTCAGGAAGATCCTAAGCAATTGCATTTTTCAGCTGCCAAATGCATATTGAAATATCTTAAAGGCAGATAAAATGTGGGCTTATAGTATGCAGAAGACTCATCATTCAATTTAGTTGGTTATTCATATGCAGATTATGCAGGATGCAAGCTTCATCGTAAAACCACCAGTGGATCATGTCAGTTTCTAGGAGACATAATGATTTCATGATTCAGCAAGAAGCAAACATCTATAGCAACTTCCACAACTGAAGCAGAATATCTAGCTGCTGGAAGCTGTTGCGCTCAACTTGTAACATCCCGTAATAAAATAACTAATACTACTTTTAAATTTTCGGAAAATTAATTTTTTTCTTATTTAAATAGTAAACTCTCGCCTTCTGAATTTAAATAAAATGATCGACTAAATTCTTTAAAATAATACAAATACAAAATATTTCCATGGCCTAAAAAAATATCATTCATCAATACTGTAAAAGCGTTATCCAAAACGAGCATTTGAAAATACTTTTTTGCCAACAAAATTTTGAATAAACAAATCAGAGTAAAAAGTTTAACGTGCATAAAATCCTTTCATAACAATAGCGGTCCTTGTGTTTGCACTGCACACAGTCCGAGCAAGCTAATTGGCAGCACCTCATGTCTCCTCAAAAGCATCAACATCTGCATCGATCAAGTCTAGTTAGCCTAAAGACTCAACACGCATAAACCACGGATAACAAATAGTACTTAATAAAATCACATGCATTTGAAAGTAACGTGTACAAAATAACAGCTGAACATACATAAACATAGACATCCCATAACTGCATAAACATTTTCACAAAGGTGCTTCCATCATAACATACATAATCATACTTAATTTTACGTAGAAATATGATCAAAGCAAGTGTCCCATAACATGAATCGCATGATCAGACTAAAACACAGTGCTGGGCTGGCAGAGATCACCACAGCCTTTCGACCGGATGTCCACTCCCACATACATAAATCCCAGGTCATACTTTATCGGGTGGAGAGGCCCCCGGTCATGCTTTACCGCTTTCCAATCCCATAATCATACATCCCCAGTCATGCTTTACCGAGTGGTCACAAGACAAAACACATACCTCCAAAATAAAATATTTTTGCACGTCAATCATACTAAAAAAAACATCGAGGGCTTCGTTGGAAAGCTCTGGACATGCTGCCCCAACAACAGCAGCAAAGATGCAGGACTCTCCAACGAAGCCTGCAACCAAAACTTGAGAAAACGTGAAAAACATGCGCAAATTTTCACAGCTTGAGCGGTTTTACGATAAAAATCATATATCTTTCATTTCTTATCAGAAAATTATGAATTTTCAATCAAAGCAAAGATAACATAGAGTACTACAAATCATATGTTGAAACATTTCCATAAAACCAACATATAAGTCGCAGAATTCGAAATAACAGAGGGTGATGTGTTTTGTGACAGATAAATTTCACAGCTTGTGCGGTTTTACAAAAAAAAACATATCTCCTTCGTTTCTTATCAGAAAATTACGAATTTACTGTAGAATCAAAGATAACATATAGTGCTACAAAGCATATGTTGAAAAACTTTCCAGAAAACCAACTTATAAGTCGCAAAATTCAAAATTACAGAGGTGACGAGTTTTTTGTTAGAGAAATTTCACAGATTGTGCGGTTTTACCATACAAATCATATCTCACTTGTTTCTTATCAGAAAATTACATATTTACTATCGAATTGAAGGTAACACAGAGTACTATCAATTCATATGTTGAAGACGTTTCCAGAAAACGAACTATAAACTGCAGGAATCGAATGACAGCAAATGGTGGGTTTTGTGACTCAAAATGTTCAGAAATCATTTAAATAATAACCCATCAAACATTGCACATAACGAACGAATTTTCATGCACAATATGCATCAAAATACATCATATGACGAGATCGATGCGTAAAAGAAAATTTTATACATGCCTTTGCGTCTAAACGCTCAAATAAACGAATATCGGCGCAAGGATACGTGGTGGATGAACGGAGGACGGTTACTTGACGTTTTTCTTCACAATAACTCACCAAAATCTCCATATTATTTCTAGAATAAGTGTTCAAGAGGCTGCTGCTCAAGGGAGGCACAACCCTAGCTATACACGTTAATTAGTGTGTGTAAAAGTGTGATTGTATGTTTGTAGGTGTGTGTGATTAGTATAAGTAATTAGGGTTAGAAAAAGTGTAATAAAATAAATTAATAGACTAAACTCATACTAATTTAATTATTTAGACCCACTCAAAAATTTAATAAAATATTCGAATAGCAAATTTTTAGATTAAAATCTCCAAATTTCAAAATAGCTAGATTGAGTACTTAAAATCCTAATTTAACTTAAATACTAATTAAATAATATAATTAAGACATCAAATTCATTATAAAAATATTTTACACCCAGTTTAAGGATTAATCCTCAAATTCAAATTTACATTTAAAGCGCTTAAAATTTTATAAATCGTCTAACAATTTAAATTGAATTTTATAATGCTAAAATTCATACATAATTTAAAATAACTAATTTATTGGCTTAATATAAAAATATAACATTTTATTTTATCACCTTAATCATCTATGGTCTCCTATCCCCGACCAAACATCGAATATTCATCTGAAAAACACAAAATTAAGAAATTAATTTAAATCTCATAAAAATAAACATATAAATATTTAAAATAAATTAAATATTCTGAATTCATCAATTAGTTCTTCTAAATTAATTAACATATTAAATTATGCATGCGGTTTACGTATACTGATTTTTGGACACTACACAACTTGTAGTGACCCGTTCCAGAATCACCTACTAATCAGAACTTAAGCATGCAAAATTAACATTTAAAACTGAATCAGGTAAACAGCGGAAAAACAATAATACAACCCAATCGAATCTGTAAGTACAAAATACTTAAACAACCAGATCGAACTAAATTCCAAGAACAAATACCAACAACTACAGGTCAACCTCTGCCAGCTCCCTGTCCACTCCCTCCTGGACCGCCCAACCTGAGACCTGCCCCATCGAATAGGGTGTCCAAAACAGAGATAAACCGAGGACGTGAGCATAAAACGCTCAGCACCGAAAGCATGAGTATACAAGACTATGACATGCATGTATGCAAAATGTACTGGATACCAGGATCTGGGTATATCGAAATACTGCTCAGACAAATGACGTCAAGGTATGTAGCACTCTGCGCCGTCGCACCAGGAGGTGGCTCCCATACCAAATGAACCTGTGGATATACCGGTGACCTGACCACCGTCGGCCAACGGGGTCCAACCATCCACAACAAATGAGGGCTGAGCACCCTCTCAACAGGCTATCTCAAAGATAATCAGGCTCAACATGATTATGCAAATGCCGCATAATAAACCATGCATCATATGACAGATAATAATGCAACATATAAACATGCAACACATAGTAAAGCATACTCAATCCTGCTATCTCGGATAGTACTTTCGTACCTCAAACCAGTAGATCCTAGCAATCAGCCCTAGAATCAAGCCTACAATCCAAGTGATACCATATCACTAAACCACATCTAAAAGCCTTAACTAGACTAATAGATACTCCCAAATCTCAAAGGGAACCCAGAACTATACCTGCGTCCGTAGTCAGCCCACTGATGCCGCTAGCCCCCAACTAGAGCACAGCTCCGCTACAAAACCAGTAGCTCCCCGCTAGTGCCCGAACCTCGGGAAAAGACTAGAAACCCATCAGAAACGACTAAAACGCTCTGGAACTCTCGGAATTGGCGAGTGAAAAGTGAAGCCTCGCGCTTCTATTTATAGACAACGATCGGACGATCCGATCCACTTCGGACGCTCCGATCCGGTACACTTCGGACGATCCGATCCACTTCGGACGATCCGAACATTGCATGTCTTCCACGTGTCCAGCCACCTGTCTTCGGACGATCCGAACCCTGATCGGACGATCCGAACTCTGACATGACATGACTCGTCTGACTCCGAACAGAACGGTCCATCCGAACCCACTTCGGACGATCCGAACCAACTTCGGACGATCCGAACCCGGTTCGGTCCTTCCGATCCCACCGAAATACAATTAATCCAATAATTAACTCAAATTAGGCATCGGGATACTACATTCTCCCCCTCTAAAAAGGATTTCGTCCGCGAAATCGAGTCTGAAGAATGACAATTCTGAACAACAATACATTCAACTTAAGAATGAATTACAACTGAAAGTACAACTGAAATTACAATCATAACTGAAAATACTACAACTAGAACAACTCTGGATGCTCTGACCGCATGCGACTCTCTAGTTCCCAAGTAGCTTCTTCAGTACCTCGGCGCTGCCACTGCACTAAGACAAGAGGAATAGTCTTATTCCGCAGTACCTTATCCTTCCGGTCTAAGATCGAAACCGGTCTTTCCACAAAAGACAAATCCGGATTCAGCTGAACTTCTGTTGGATGCAAAACATGAGACTCATCCGCTACGTATCGTCTCAGCAAGGACACATGAAACACATTGTGAACACTAGACAGATACGGTGGCAAAGCTAATCTGTAGGCCAAATCTCCCACACATTCTAAGATCTCAAAAGGACCAATGAATCTCGGAGATAGCTTACCCTTGAGTCCAAATCTCAGAATCCTCCGAAAAGGTGATACCTTGAGAAACACTTTCTCGCCTGCATCAAAATGAAGAGGTCTGCGCTTGGTGTTCGCATAACTCGCTTGTCGATCCTGAGCAGTCTTAATCCGCTGTTTGATCACAAGAACTTTGTCCATGGCCTGCTGAATCAATTCTGGACCCTCGACCTGTCGTTCTCCGACTTCTTCCCAGAACAGAGGAGTACGACAACGTCGACCATACAATGCTTCAAACGGAGACATACCAATACTCCTATGAAAACTGTTGTTGTATGCAAACTCTATCAGTGGCAGATGATCCTGCCAAGCTGGCCCGAAATCCATCACACAAGATCTCAACATATCCTCAAGAGTACGAATAGTCCTCTCTGACTGACCGTCAGTCTCTGGGTGATATGCAGTACTCAAACTCAAGGTAGTGCCCAAAGCTTGCTGAAAGCTGCCCCAAAATCTAGATGTAAATCGAGGATCTCTGTCACTAACGATACTCACGGGCACACCATGAAACCGTACAATCTCCTGAATGTACAACCGTGCCATCCGATCGAAAGTGAAATCTCTGTTATACGGAAGAAAATGTGCAGACTTAGTAAGCCGATCCACTACCACCCAGATAGCATCTCTATTCCCCACAGACATAGGCAAGTGAGTCACGAAGTCCATCGTGATATGCTCCCACTTCCACTCCGGAATAGGAAGATTCTGTAACAAACCTCCGGGTCGTCGATACTCAGCCTTCACCTGCTGACAGACTAGGCACTTGGAGACATACTGATAAACATTACGTTTCATACCCTTCCACCAAAATCGAGTCCTCAAATCTTTATACATCTTGTTGCTCCCTGGATGAACACTCAACTTGCTACGATGAGCCTGGGACAAAATCTCCTCCCTCAAAGTGTCATCTTCCGGTACAACAACACGACCAGATAAGCACAAAAGACCCTCGGACTGATAGTGGAATCCAGAAGTATTATCTCCATCAGCCAACCGAGCTAATTTCTGAACCTTAGAATCAGACATCTGAGCATCTCTAATCCGAGAATACAAAACTGGCTCGGACAAAATAGTAGCTATACGGATACTCTCTGTTCCCTTCCGATGCTTACAATTGAATCCCATCGAACAGAAATCCTGAATAATCCCAGATACAGCACAAGTCTGAAGAGCAGATAACCTCACCTTGCGACTAAGAGCATCGGCCGTGAGATTCGCAGATCCTGGATGATACTTGATCTCACAATCGTAATCCTTGAGTAGATCCATCCAACGACGCTGACGCATGTTCAACTCAGCCTGAGTGAACAGATACTTCAAACTCTTATGATCAGTGAAGATCTCAAATCGCTCACCATACAGATAATGGCGCCAGATTTTCAAAGCAAAAACGATCGCTGCTAATTCCAGATCATGAACAGGATAGTTTTCCTCATGAGGCTTCAACTGCCTCGACGCATAAGCAATCACATGCTCATTCTGCATCAGAACACACCCTAGTCCCTGCAAAGAGGCATCGGTGTAAACACTGAAACCACCAGATCCAGACGGTAAAGCCAAAACAGGCGCAGATGTCAAACGTCTGCGAAGTTCCCAGAAACTCTCTTCGCACTCTGATGTCCACTCAAATGAAACATCTTTCCGAGTGAGCTGAGTGAGTGGCTTAGCAATCTGAGAGAAGTTGGCAATGAAACGGCGATAATACCCAGCCAATCCCAGAAAACTGCGGATCTCGGCTACTGTCGTCGGACGCGACCAGTTCAATACCGCTTCCACCTTGCTCGGGTCAACTGAAACTCCCTCGCTAGAAATGACATGACCAAGGAATACAACCCTGTCAATCCAAAACTCACATTTACTTAGCTTCGCATAAAGCTGATTCTCGCGAAGTGTCTGTAAAATAATCCTCAAGTGTTGTGCGTGTTCTTGCTGATCATGCGAATAGATTAAGATATCATCTATAAACACCACAACAAACTTATCCAAGAAATCCCGAAATACCCGATTCATCAGATCCATAAAAACTGCTGGTGCATTCGTCACCCCAAAAGGCATAACCAGAAACTCATAATGCCCATACCGGGTCCTGAATGCAGTCTTCGATATATCTCCCTGATGAACTCGAAGCTGATGATAACCAGACCTTAAATCAATCTTGGAATACACAGAGGTACCTTGCAGTTGATCAAATAAATCATCAATCCGTGGCAACGGATACTTATTCTTTATCGTCGCACGATTCAACTGCCGATAATCTATGCAGAGCCGCATAGAACCATCCTTCTTTTTGACAAAAAGAACTGGTGCTCCCCACGGGGACACACTGGGTCGAATATACCCCTTGTCAAGAAGATCCTGCAACTGCTGTTTCAATTCTTGCATCTCCGATGGAGCTAAACGATAAGGAGCTCTAGAGATTGGTGCCGTGCCTGGCACTAAATCAATGCCGAAATCTACTTCCCGAACAGGAGGAAAACCAGGAATCTCCTCGGGAAAAACATCCGGAAAATCGCAAACCACTGGAATGTCACCGACACCGATACTACCTGCGGACGAATCAATAGCATAGATAAGGTAGCCTTCCCCGCCCGACTCTAAAGCACGACAGGCTTTCAGAGCAGAAACCACAGGCATCGGGGGTCGCGCTCCCTCTCCATAGAAAAACCAACTGTCGCCCTCAACTGGACGAAACTGCACAAACTTCTGATAACAGTCCACAGTAGCTCTAAACACAGTCAGCACATCTATTCCCAGAATGCAATCAAAATCCTCCATCGCAAGAATCATCAAATTAGCAGTTAAAACATTACCCTCAAACTCTAGAGGACAACCCAAAACTAGACGTTTAGCTAACACCGAATGACCCATCGGTGTGGAAACAGATACCACAACGCCCAAAGAAGTGAAGGGTAATGCATGACGCTTAGCAAATCTCGCCGATATGAATGAATGCGATGCACCAGTATCAATGAGAACGTAAGCAGGTAATCCACATAATAAAAACACACCTGCGATAACTCTCTCGTTCTCCTCAGCCGCCTGATCCTGGTTAAGAGCAAAGACCTGCCTTTGAGTACGCGGTCGGAGGTTAGAACCCTGAGTAGACTGTCCCTGCTGTGGCCTCTGATGAACTGAAGCCTGAGAACCAGATCCTGATCCTCCGCCCGTCTGTGGACAATCTCTCTTCATGTGGCCCATCTCACCGCACTTGTAACAAACACCCGCAACCTTGCGACAACGCTCCGTCGGATGATCCTTCCCGCAGTGCTGACACGGGCCCCTCTTCTTCCCAAAATGGTGAACTCCTCCAGATCCAGAGGAAGAAGAAGTAGATCCAGCCTTCTTAAATGCTTGGGCGCGGGGACCCAAAGAACTAGTAGGACGAGCAGACTGCATGGCTCGACCTCTCAACAAACTGCCCTCAGCCTGGCGACAACGATTTACAAGGCCCTCATACGATGTCGGATCATCGCAGACAACAACCCGATCATAAATCTCCTGATTGAGGCCCTGAAGAAAATGGTTATACTTGGCCATAGCATTGTCACTGACATGCGGAACATATGGAAGCAACTCAAAGAACTTCTGCTGATACTCATCAACAGACAAACTTCCCTGCTTCAGATTGATCAACTCAATCGCCTTGGTCTGCAGAAGAGCTGGCGGAAAGTAAAGCAACATGAAGCGGCTCGGAAATCGGCCCAAAGAACTCGACCCTGTCGCTGAACTATCGGTGCAGAGGTAGACCTCCACCACTTGCGCGCACCACCCTCCAGCAAGAAATCAAGGGTATCAATCTGCTGCTCCGCCGAGCACTGAAAAGTCTTGAAGCAGCTCTCCATCCTCTCAAGCCAGTTCTCCGCAACATCCGGGGTCTCACCGCCTGAAAGAGGTTTCGGCCCCATCTGCAAGAACCGATGCATACTAAAACTCCGAGGCTCATCACGACGGTGTTGACGACGTTCTCGATGCTCTCGACGACGTTCCCGATCGTCGCGGTCTCCCCAGCGTCCAACGCTGCCATGACTACTAGCATCGTCGTCAAAACCAGACATCTCTTAGCTACAAAAGTTACCAGAGATTAAACCCAAAAGAACAGTTCTAAATCCCAAAATCTTAATGCATGCTCTGATACCATAAATGTAGTGACCCGTTCCAGAATCACCTACTAATCAGAACTTAAGCATGCAAAATTAACATTTAAAACTGAATCAGGTAAACAGCGGAAAAACAATAATACAACCCAATCGAATCTGTAAGTACAAAATACTTAAACAACCAGATCGAACTAAATTCCAAGAACAAATACCAACAACTACAGGTCAACCTCTGCCAGCTCCCTGTCCACTCCCTCCTGGACCGCCCAACCTGAGACCTGCCCCATCGAATAGGGTGTCCAAAACAGAGATAAACCGAGGACGTGAGCATAAAACGCTCAGCACCGAAAGCATGAGTATACAAGACTATGACATGCATGTATGCAAAATGTACTGGATACCAGGATCTGGGTATATCGAAATACTGCTCAGACAAATGACGTCAAGGTATGTAGCACTCTGCGCCGTCGCACCAGGAGGTGGCTCCCATACCAAATGAACCTGTGGATATACCGGTGACCTGACCACCGTCGGCCAACGGGGTCCAACCATCCACAACAAATGAGGGCTGAGCACCCTCTCAACAGGCTATCTCAAAGATAATCAGGCTCAACATGATTATGCAAATGCCGCATAATAAACCATGCATCATATGACAGATAATAATGCAACATATAAACATGCAACACATAGTAAAGCATACTCAATCCTGCTATCTCGGATAGTACTTTCGTACCTCAAACCAGTAGATCCTAGCAATCAGCCCTAGAATCAAGCCTACAATCCAAGTGATACCATATCACTAAACCACATCTAAAAGCCTTAACTAGACTAATAGATACTCCCAAATCTCAAAGGGAACCCAGAACTATACCTGCGTCCGTAGTCAGCCCACTGATGCCGCTAGCCCCCAACTAGAGCACAGCTCCGCTACAAAACCAGTAGCTCCCCGCTAGTGCCCGAACCTCGGGAAAAGACTAGAAACCCATCAGAAACGACTAAAACGCTCTGGAACTCTCGGAATTGGCGAGTGAAAAGTGAAGCCTCGCGCTTCTATTTATAGACAACGATCGGACGATCCGATCCACTTCGGACGCTCCGATCCGGTACACTTCGGACGATCCGATCCACTTCGGACGATCCGAACATTGCATGTCTTCCACGTGTCCAGCCACCTGTCTTCGGACGATCCGAACCCTGATCGGACGATCCGAACTCTGACATGACATGACTCGTCTGACTCCGAACAGAACGGTCCATCCGAACCCACTTCGGACGATCCGAACCCGGTTCGGTCCTTCCGATCCCACCGAAATACAATTAATCCAATAATTAACTCAAATTAGGCATCGGGATACTACACAACTGCTCTGGATTCAGCAACAATTGAAAGATTATGGAGTCATTGCAGAAGAATCACCGATCTTCTGTGGCAATACAAGCAAAATTGCGATCACATATAATCTAGTTCTTCACTCCAAGACCAAACACATTGATGTCAGACATCACTTCATCAGAGATCATGCTTTCATGAAGGCAATCAGGCCAGAGTATATATCAACTGAACAACAAGCGGCTAACAGCTTCACCAAACTATTACCCGAGACTAAGTTTTCTTACTTTCGTAATGTTCTTTGTTTAATTGATTTGTCTTAATCTCAATTGCATTAGTTTATGTCAGCTAGAACTGTGAGTCAGTGGTTATTCAGTCGTTACTAATTTTCATTCAGTTCATACCAGTTAGGATGCAAAAGTAATTAAAGCAGTAAAGAATTGACAAACATTGAGTAAAATAAGATTTTTATTAATGAAAACAATTAGTTATTACATTGTCTATTTCCTTTTCTACTGCAATCAGCCAGGAGTTTATCCATGCGGATAACTTGCCGGTGGCAGTTTTCATAACCTTATTTGAAAAAGCAATGTTTTTCAAAGTCCTCTACTCCTTCAGAGGCATTAGATGGTAGACAACTTCATCTGTGAAGATGTCTGAAGTCTTAGTGACGCTGAGGCGCCACATATACTTATTTTCAGTTGTCACTCGCTTTCTAGTAAAAATGTAGTGCCCAAATTCAGTATACGTATAACCCATGCATTTATCTAAATATTAAAGCATTTATTTAATTTTAAAATGAGTCTTAGTGATGCATGATTTATTTAAATTACATTATTTTAATGTTTATGTGATGCACATTAAAATATTTTTCGAGTTTCATATTTCAGGCAATTATTCGGTGCGAGATCGAGGGAAAAGAGACCGACGACGATTTTGGAAATATTCTAATTGATGGTATTTTATTTTAAGTTGAAGTTGGGACATTTTAAATAATTTATAAGTTTTAGCAGTTTTAAAGCCTAAATCATTTATTTTAGTAATTTTAGAAATGTAAAACTTTTAAAGTTGAGCTTTTGTCCATTTCATCCTTTTAAGAAATTTTATTTGTGGTAGAAGAAGGTTAGTATTTTTAATTAATTTTTAATTACTAATCTATCAATTTCCTTCCCTAATTATAATACTTAACTCACGCACACACCTAATTACACACACACACCCACGTAAAAACACACACACAATCACGTTTCAGATTTCTATTATTTTGAGAGGAGAGAAAAAACCTAGGGTTCTTCCCCAAGAGAGCAGCCGCCCCTCACCTTTTTTTCCAGCACATTTTCGATAGTTTTGTTCAAGGAATTCAGTGCCACGCTCGTCCAAGATCGTCTGTTGCATCCTTCCTGCGTCGGTATCGTCATATCGGTATTTCTAATCATTAAAAGGCACATATATTCTGTTTTTCCTGCGTCGATCTTGTCATAGTATTAATTTAATGTGTTTTGTGTGAAAACATGAGTATGTTATGTAGTAGTTTGAGCAGAAAATTCATTGGATGCGTTTTGAAGAAGTTTTTAGATCTCATGCGTTTTTGAAGAAGTTTTTAGTATGATTTTGAGTTGGTATTTGGTATGCCGGCTAGTGTCGATAAACACTTGAATTCATTAGAAGTCGTAGGAAAAAATTTATTGTCAAGTTCCATATTTTGAGTTGTATTGGGTCGTGGGTTGGATATCGTCGTTTCGAGGTGTTCGTACAAGTGGTGTCAATGTAGTAGCAACCTAGGATAGGTCTTGAGGTGTCGGTTCATAGTCCGTACAATCGAGTTTAGAGCGTTAGCAGCACATGTACAGAAATTTCTTGGGTTTTCTCCTACCGCGGCTACACGGACCCCCACACGGACCCTTCCACGGTGTCCGTGCCCATGTTCCTTCCAAAGTGTCTTTTTACAAAGTCCACACAGACCCTCAGACGGACCCTGACATGGGGTCCGTGTCCTCCCTTTCCTTCGAGTATACTTGTGAGAACCCGAGATTTTTTCGTTCTTAAGGAAATCAAGTAAGTAGTATGAACTTGAAAATTTACTTAAAATAAACTCAACAATTTTCGTTATAACTAGATAACTTGGATATTAACTTAGATTTTCTGCTAACTTGACTCGTGTAAGTAACTTCAAAGCTCGGGAATGAGCTCAACCGGAAGCTTAGCTGCAAGTAACCACATCCATCGAAGTATTGTCACCGGAGGAGTAAAACCCCAGCTCAAGGACTCGATCTCGCAGCTCAAAGCAGCTCAACCAAGCTTGTCCTAACAGGACCAAAAAGTTGAGCTAAGAGTTTGGACAAACTTATTATGCAAGAGATGACCTTTGAGTTAACCCATGAAGGAGCTAAGGGGGAGTTAAGAACTAGGACATAATAATGATGCAGGAAATGACCTTTTAGAAGATCAAGATGACATTTAAGGAGTGCATGAGATTTTGAGCCACATTCATGACTAATCTAGAACTTGATGAATGCATGGGATTTTGGATTTTCATGCATGAAACTTTGTACCTACATTATGAACACCATTATTCCATTCTTGAGACCCAAGAATTCGGCCAAGGGGGAGACAAAAGGGCAAGACTATAAATATGACATGCAAGGCTAGGAGATGCACTTCACAATTTCCCCTCAACCTCTCAAAAATTTCGGCTCTCCCCTCTTCACAAAAGCCTCGGCCGATTCAAGCAAGGAGGAAGCATCGTTCGAACGGTTCGTGTGATCGGTCAAGAGCTAAAGTTCTACGTCAAAGTGCCGCCCAAATTCCGAGAGGAAACTTCGTGCCAAAGTCTACAAATTTCGGTTCTAACCTCAAAATACTGTAAGTGGGCTTTTGCTATGTACATCGATTGTATTTTTAAACATTGATATAAATAACGTGACATGCATGTTGGTGTGTCCTTTTTTCGAAAATATCAGTCTGATTAATTTAAAATTTTGATCGATTATGTGTTTTCCTTTGTGCTTCGAATTTCTTGATTCCGCTGTGTCAGTATGGAAACTCTGAGATTTGAATATCTGAAAAGTTCTGTCTGTAACTTCTGAAGTCTTTGTTGCACTGTTACAAATTGATTTAAAATGGGACGAGAATTGTGATTCTGTTCGGCCCCCATTGGTGGGTATAAAACCATGTTCTGGCCTCACCCCTTAGAGGACTAACATATTGGGGACAATTTGACCATGGAAATGAGATGAGTAACAATGTTCTGTCTGTTCTGATATGTTCTGTTCCGAATTGAAATGATCTGTATTGCTTCTGTTTTGTTCTGAATCATTTGATAAGTTCTGTCTCTTATTCGATTCGTTTCCGTTTTGCCAAGTTAAGAATATTAGTTTTGAAAGTATGTTAAAGAAATGTTTTAAAGAATTAAGTTCTATATGTATCTTTGGAATCGATCGACCCCCACTTGCTGAGTGTTTTCCCAAAACACTCACCCCTTACAAATTTCAGATAAAACTGAGGAACAAGTAAATGAGGAGGAGCAAGAGGCATTTTGGGGATGGTAATCGACTGCTGAGATCAAGAATTCAGAAAATGTCTATATTTCCTTTTGTTTCATTTCGAAAACTCAGATGTAATCTTCATTTTGCATTGTCGTTGTAAGACAATATTTTATGAAAAAGACTGGTTTTTGGCATTTAGATACGAGGCTTAATTGTTTTCAAGTAATTGTTAAACAATGCCGGATGTCACCGATGATTCAGACTCGGGGCGTGACATTTAAGTGGTATCAGAGCCGCCAGGTTCATAATACCGCTGGGATTTTGACAGACAAAATTTGGCGAAGTCAAGTTTTGGCAAAAGCCTAGTGTATCCCAATTCAAGTTCAACTTTCATCTGAAGTCTAACTTTCATCCGTTTCCTAAATTTCGAATAGACTTCAAAAATGTATTCTTCAATCGTTCTGAAATCCCTTAGTATCGAAAATTTTCCACGACCGCTTTGTTTCTTTATACGATTCTGATGTTTTACCTTCCATTTTTATCCTAGGAAATGGCTGCCTCTCGTACTCGCGCACAGGCTGCTCTCCGTATGCGTCAGCTTACCATCGATAACCACGCTAGGGAAATAGCAACTTTAAAGGCGCAACTAGCCAAGGAGAAATTGGAAAGGCAAGAGCTTAATGAGATTAGACACCTGCTGGAGTCGGACGTACAGCGACTCACTCATCATTTGGATGTGGCTGAAATTCAAATGCTACAGATACCGACGAATTCGATTCGCTTTGCGCGCTTGGTCTCAATCAACAAGGATTTACTTGAGAGGATAGAGACAGAGAAGGATCGCGCTACTCAGGCCCGTCAGCACCAGGAGGAGTTCATCGCCAGGCAGGATCGGTACATTTCGAAGGTCCACGGAGCTATGGACAGGCTTCAAGACCAAAATAACTACCTACATTCAGTGATAGAGAACATGGAGGAAGAAGAAATAGCACCGATGGAGGTAGATGGAGACGGCAGTGCCAGTGACAGCGGTGATGGAGAGATGTTCGATTAGATTAGCATTATTATAAAATATTAAACTGTAGCAACTTTGTGGCTAAGGAACTATTATGTGAATCAAATTATTTTGAAACTTTCTACTTACTTTCTGTTATTGCACATTAACAATTTGACGAGTATCTTATCTATAAAAAAATTTGTATCTTTATAGGAAACCAGTATGGATCTCCAAAGTGTTATAAATGAACTTCAAAAACAACTTCAGGAAAAGGAGTCAGAAATTAAAATACTGAAAGAAAAGAATGAGAAACTTGAAAGAGATAACTACCAATTAGATGGGAATAACGTGTGCATGGGAGAGGATCTTCGAGAGGCCAGAGTCGAAGAGAATAAACTACGTGAAGACGTTAGACGATACGTCGCTTATCATCTGGAGTCGGAGCATCAGCACGAAATCACCAAACAAGAGTTGAAGAACGCACAAGATAGGGTTTTTACGCTTCAAATTCAGAAAGATAGTCTTCTTAAAACCCAACGCCGACTTCAAGGACGGATTGAAGAGCAAGAAATCGATGAGAAAGTAAGCCAATCAACAATACGGGAGTTGCAGGAACAAGTTAACCACCTTGATCATCAAAATATACAACTGCAAAATTTCGTTGAGCATCTGCAAAATGAAATGATCAATATGGAGGAACTAATGGAGCAAATGGAAGCCAACCCAGCGAAGGAAGAAGTTAACGAAGCACTAGGTGATGGGGAAGTGATAGATGAGTAGAGAGAGAGAGCTCTAGAGTAGGCTTCGATTGTATCTAGAAGTATTTAATCAATTATTTGACAAGATTGGTTGTATGAAAACTTTTTGCAACTTAATGAAAGTATTTCTTTTGATTAAATATGGTGGCAAACAAATTAATAAAATACATGTTTATAGGATATGGCAGGCAGACCTCCCCGTCACAACCGTAATCCTCGTGGCGACAACCAAAATGAGAATCCACCACCACCACCCAGAGTGAACCTCAGCCAAGAGGATATGATGGCGATAGCAACTATCGTAGCCGCTACATTGCAAGGAATCGTGAATCCCCTCGCCAATGCCATTCAGCCACCACCAGAACCACAACCTCGAGGAATTAAGTGCCATTACGAATCTCTCAGGAGGAACCGTGTTCCGACCTTTGATGGAAACCCAGACCCGAAAGTCAGTCATAACTGGCTCAAAAACGTCGAATCACAATTACACTTACTGGAGGTACCTGAAGAATTGAGGGTAGAAGTTGTAACGCCGTTTTTAGAAGATCGAGCTAGGAAATGGTGGGAAACCGTGTCGCCATCTTTGGCAGAAGTAGAGGAAATCACATGGCAGATCTTTAAGAGAGAATTTCTGAGGCAATACTATCCGGCCGAGTTTCGCCTACAAAAGCTGAATGAATTTGAAAATTCAGACAGACACCGGACATGACGGTAATGGAATACACTTCAAGATTTAATGATCTGGGAACATATGTCCCAACGATTATGTCAGATGAAACATTGAAAATGCATCGTTTCAAAAAGAGACTCAACAGTCGAATTCAGTCAGCACTGGCAGTATTCAAACCTATCAGTTTTGCTGATTTAATGGGCGCTGCTATGAGCGCAGAAACTGATATCAAGAGGCGCGAGGAAGAAAACAGGAACAAAAGGCCGTCGAATAGTCAATCCATGCAGAATGGTCCCAAGTTTAAGAAACTAAATTATTCAGGTGGATCTTTCAAAGGGAGTTTTAACAATACGAGAAGCACCGAAGGAAAGTGGTGCGAGACATGTCGACAGAAGCATGTGGGAGAATGTTATCGAAAGACCAGCGCTTGTTTTAAATGCGGAAAAGTGGGCCATAGAATTAGAGATTGTCCAGACATCAAGGACAAAGGGACAGGGCCCGGCAAACAACAAGAAAACAAGACTAATGCTCGGGTTTATGCAATAACCCAGGAGGAAGCCGATAATAGCAACGAAGTAGTGGCAGGTACTGTCTTACTCAATAAAATGCCTGCTTATACCTTGTTTGATTGTGGTGCTACACATTCGTTTGTGTCTAGAAGATTTGCTAAGAAGCTTAAACTTGAGCATGATATTCTTAGTGAACCATTAAGAGTAGCAACACCTGCCAGCAAAACAATTGAAACCCAGAAAGTATATCGAAACTGTGAAATTTGTATCAATGAACAAATTTTTGAAGTAGAGTTGATACAACTCAATATGGTTGAGTTTGACATTATCCTTGGAATGGACTGGTTAGCTAAAAACCATGCTATTGTAGACTGTCAAAAGAAAGAAATTAAACTTCAGACTCCTACTAAAGAGGAAGTCTTATTTCACGGGAAATCCAAAGAAAGAAAATCCCTACTGTCAGCCTCACAAGCCTGGAAGGCTATAAAAGGGAGAGAAGAAATTTACCTAGCTGAACAGAATTACCCCACTCATGACTTGGAGCTAGCCACAGTAGTTTTTGCGCTTAAAATTTTGAGGCACTACCTTTACGGAGTAAGATGCGAAGTTTTTACTGATCATCAAAGCCTCAAGTACATTTTCACTCAGAAGAAATTAAACATGAGGCAAAGAAAGTGGATGGAACTTCTCAAAGATTACGATTTGGTAATCAACTACCATCCAGGCAAAGCAAATAAGGTGGCAGATGCATTAAGCCGGAGGAACCCTGGAAAGGTGAGCTTATCGTCACTATCAGTGCAGCCAGTTCTCCAAGAAACCATCAAACTGAAACAAAGTTAAGACACCAGTATCTTCAAGATAAAGGAACAAATGCAGGAAGGAAAGATACCAGAATTTCAAATTGATGAAAAGGGTGTCCTCTGGATGAAAGGACGATTATATGTGTCGAATATCGATGGAATTCGAGAAGAGATAATGGCCGAGGCACATAAATCAAGATTTTCAATACACCCGGGAAGCACCAAAATGTACAGGGATCTGAAGAATAACTACTGGTGGAATGGAATGAAGAAAGACGTAGCTATCTTCGTTGCAAAATTTCTAACCTGTCAACAAGTCAAGGCAGAGCATCAGCGGCCTGGAGGACTTCTGCAACCATTGGAAATACCCGAGTGGAAGTGGGATAACATCTCTATGGATTTTGTAGTGGGGTTACCAAGATCGAGGCAGGGTCACGACGGAATCTGGGTGATCATTGATAGATTAACCAAGTCGGCACATTTCTTACCAATGCGGATGAATTTCAGCTTAGATAAGCTGGCTACCTTATATATGGATAATATAGTAAGACTACATGGAGTACCGACGAGTATATTATCTGATAGAGATCCAAGATTCGTATCCCGATTCTGGAAGAGTTTTCAAAAAGCTATGGGAACTAAAGTGACTCTTAGCACGGCCTATCACCCAAAAACTGACGGCCAAACTGAGAGGACAATTCAAACCCTAGAGGACATGTGCATTAGATTTTCATGGGAAATGGAGTGAGCAGCTACCGTTAATCGAGTTTGCCTACAAGAACAGCTACCATAGTAGCATTCAGATGGCTCCGTACGAGGCATTGTATGGCCGAAAGTGTAGATCGCCTTTGTACTGGGATGAAGTCGGAGAAAAAGTTGTTACTGGACCAGAGCTTGTTCAACTAACTGTGGATAAAGTAGCCATAATCAAGGAAAGGCTCAAGACCGCCCAAGATAGACAAAAGAGTTGGGCCGATTTGAAGAGAAGACCGTTAGAACTGGAAATCGGAGAAAAGGCTTATGTCAAGGTCTCACGAATGAAATGAGTGGTACGGTTCAGTAAATCCGGAAAGTTAAATCCGAGATATGTAGGACCATTCGAGATATTGGAGAAGGTGGGAACTTTAGCTTATCGACTGGCTTTACCTCTGGAAATGTCTAGAGTACATAATGTTTTCCACATCTCACAACTACGGAAATATGTCCCGGACCCGAGCCATGTACTTGAAGTCACACCACTGATGATCGAAGGTAATCTGAATGAGGAACTCAAATATGAAGAAGTCTATATTCGAATAGTGGATACAAAAGACCAAGTGTTGAGACACCGGACCATACCTTATGTCAAGGTACAGTGGTCAAATCACACTGAAAGGGAGGCAACTTGGGAACTAGAAGAGAAAATGCGATCTCAGTACCCTCATCTATTCGAAAGATCAAGCTAACGCAAGTTTCGAGGACGAAACTTTCAATAAGGAGGGAGGGATGTGAGAACCCGAGATTTTTTCGTTCTTAAGGAAATCAAGTAAGTAGTATGAACTTGAAAATTTACTTAAAATAAACTCAACAATTTTCGTTATAACTAGATAACTTGGATATTAACTTAGATTTTCTGCTAACTTGACTCGTGTAAGTAACTTCAAAGCTCGGGAATGAGCTCAACCGGAAGCTTAGCTGCAAGTAACCACATCCATCGAAGTATTGTCACCGGAGGAGTAAAACCCCAGCTCAAGGACTCGATCTCGCAGCTCAAAGCAGCTCAACCAAGCTTGTCCTAACAGGACCAAAAAGTTGAGCTAAGAGTTTGGACAAACTTATTATGCAAGAGATGACCTTTGAGTTAACCCATGAAGGAGCTAAGGGGGAGTTAAGAACTAGGACATAATAATGATGCAGGAAATGACCTTTTAGAAGATCAAGATGACATTTAAGGAGTGCATGAGATTTTGAGCCACATTCATGACTAATCTAGAACTTGATGAATGCATGGGATTTTGGATTTTCATGCATGAAACTTTGTACCTACATTATGAACACCATTATTCCATTCTTGAGACCCAAGAATTCGGCCAAGGGGGAGACAAAAGGGCAAGACTATAAATATGACATGCAAGGCTAGGAGATGCACTTCACAATTTCCCCTCAACCTCTCAAAAATTTCGGCTCTCCCCTCTTCACAAAAGCCTCGGCCGATTCAAGCAAGGAGGAAGCATCGTTCGAACGGTTCGTGTGATCGGTCAAGAGCTAAAGTTCTACGTCAAAGTGCCGCCCAAATTCTGAGAGGAAACTTCGTGCCAAAGTCTACAAATTTTGGTTCTAACCTCAAAATACTGTAAATGGGCTTTTGCTATGTACATCGATTGTATTTTTAAACATTGATATAAATAACGTGACATGCATGTTGGTGTGTCCTTTTTTCGAAAATATCAGTCTGATTAATTTAAAATTTCGATCGATTATGTGTTTTCCTTTGTGCTTCGAATTTCTTGATTCCGTTGTGTCAGTATGGAAACTCTGAGATTTGAATATCTGAAAAGTTCTGTCTGTAACTTCTGAAGTCTTTGTTGCACTGTTACAAATTGATTTAAAATGGGACGAGAATTGTGATTCTGTTCGGCCCCCATTGTGGGTATAAAACCATGTTCTGTTCGGCCCCCATTGGTGGGTATAAAACCATGTTCTGGCCTCACCCCTTAGAGGACTAACATATTGGGGACAATTTGACCATGGAAATGAGATGAGTAACAATGTTCTGTCTGTTCTGATATGTTCTGTTCCGAATTGAAATGATATGTATTGCTTCTGTTTTGTTCTGAATCATTTGATAAGTTCTGTCTCTTATTCGATTCGTTTCCGTTGTGCCAAGTTAAGAATATTAGTTTTGAAAGTATGTTAAAGAAATGTTTTAAATAATTAAGTTCTATATGTATCTTTGGAATCGATCGACCCCCTTGCTGAGTGTTTTCCCAAAACACTCACCCCTTACAAATTTCAGATAAAACTGAGGAACAAGTAAATGAGGAGGAGCAAGAGGCATTCTGGGGATGGTGATCGACTGATGAGATCAAGAATTCATAAAATGTCTATCTTTCCTTTTGTTTCATTTCGAAAACTCAGATGTAATCTTCATTTTGCATTGTCGTTGTAAGACAATATTTTATGAAAAAGACTGGTTTTTGGCATTTAGATACGAGGCTTAATTGTTTTCAAGTAATTGTTAAACAATGTCTGATGTCACCGATGCTTCGGACTCGGGGCGTGACAATACTGATACAGTATCTACACGGACCGGACCCAGAGGGGTGAACGGGGTCCGTGTACTCCAGTCTTTGGGGTAATATTTTAGGGATCTATTGGGATGTCATGCCATGGTTTAGTACGATGTTTAAGAGAGGTCAAGTCCCGAGTGATCTAGAATGTCATAAGCGAATTAATTACTTCACTGGTGAGCACGATGTACGTACGTCTAAGTTATGCAAGTTAAGTATTGATTTCATGTTAGTATGTCGCAGCAGCGGCCCCAAGTGTGATACAACGAACTCCTCAACGCCAAGTAAGTATGTTCGACGTGCAAAGAAAATATTTTCAAGTTTTTGAGGTATGCTAAATTTCTTGTGACCAATTTATGTATGGGGTTGGAAAGCGTTAAAGCATGAACGTGGACCAACCCACCCCGTTAAAGCATGAACGGGTTTAGATCAGGATTGGAAAGCGATAAATCATGAACGGGGACCAATCCGCCCGTTAAAGCATGAACGGAGATCTCATGTATGTGGCAGTGGATTTTTCCCTGTCAGCCCAGTACTATGGTTTAGTCTGATCAGGCGATTTATGTTATGGATCACTTGCTTTGAAACATGCCTCTACGCGAAATGATGAAGTTTAGGTATGTTCATGTATGTACAAGTAAGCAAGCATGTTTAAGAAAAGTTTCACGTTATGGAACGTCTATGTATGTATGTATGTAAGTTCAAGTTTAAGTGCAAGTTCAAGTTTCAAGTATGTATGATCTATTTTAAAGTTGTGTGTGGTTTTATTACGTATTATTCGCTACTACCAGTTTATACGTGTTGAGTCTTTAGACTCACTAGACTTGATCGATGCAGGTGATGATGCATTTGAGGAGACGAGAGGTGGGGACCAAGGAGCTGGCTTGGACTGAGCAGGAGGCTAGACCCGAGGACCGCCCAGTTTTTTTAGCTTAAACATTTCATAAAGCTAAAAAAAACTGGGCGGTCCTCGGGTCTAGCCTCCTGCTCAGTCCAAGCCATCTCATTGGTCCCCACCTCTCGTCTCCTCAAATGCATCCTCATCTACATCAATCAAGTCTTGTGAGTCTATGAAATGTTTAAAAATACTCTGATTTCTTGTTATTTGTTATGAGATTTTTAGCAAATATTTTGGTAAACTTTACTTTGAGATCTTTTGTTTCATTGGTTGTGGGATGAACAGTTTATTTTATCGAATTTTGAAGGTTCATGAAGTATTTAAGAAAATTTTTAATTTTTCCGCGAAATTTCAAGTAGAAAAAAAAATGGTACGTTACAAAAAACCTGTCCCTCCTCTTGGAAGGACTGTAGCTCATGGATTTTTGTCCAGGTTGACAATGTCTTCTCAAAGACGAGGTCTTCTATTTTCAGATTTCGAGCAGCTTCAATGGATCGCTGGAACTCCTCAGCCATATCTGGCTACTAAGAACTGCTTGATGCATCGATTTGCTGATATTTTACTTTATGTTATCTGCTGAAATATTTAACTGATATTGTGAGTAACCATTTCATTCTTATTTATAGATAAGCTTCGAGTCATCTGAAGAGATACATTTGTTATCTCCGACGATTCAGCTTCCAAGGATAAGAATTCTCTTATATTTATGCAATATATTTAAGGAAAAATTGTTGAATTGACTTTATACTATTTACAATATTTTATGCCAGTCAGTATTGTTAGTCAACTGGTTTTCAGTCAGCTTGCAAAGAAAACATATCAGTAAAACTCATGAGTAGCAATGAACTGAAATATAAATTTTATTGATAATATCTCTCTACTATTACACGGTTTAATTCTATATCTATTGCATTTATCCAATCAAATAACCATAGGGACATCTCCTCGGAAATTATTCTAAAATCTTCTGTGAAAACAATCTTGTCCAGAATACTATACTCCTTGTTGAGCATCAGATAGTAGAGACGTTCATCAGTTATAAGATCCGAAGTGTGAATGACGTCCAGACGCTGCTTATACTTGATTTCAGTTGCCTTCTGTTCATCAGTGGCAACTAATTTATCTCTCTGAATAGTTTGAAGATCATGAATCTTTGTCCAGGTGGAGATTACTTTATCAAAGACAAAATCTTCGATATCCATCTTTCAAGTTTCCACGAATGAATGTCTTCCTGAAGGAATGAATTTCTTGGAACTGCTTGCTTTGTCCATCTACGCTTGATTAATATTATTTGTTAGAATATTTTGTATCTGATAAGTTTGATCTTATTTATAGACAGGTGCTAACTGAAGAAACAAAAAGAAGATGAAGAGACAACAGTCGAACGAATGCAATTAACTCATCAAGGATTAGATTCTCTTACTATTTTTTATTTATATGCATTTATTTATGGAGAATGTCAATTTTAAATTGGTTAACTGATAAGCCAATTGACAGTTGGTCTTGAACTGAACTGATTCAGTTCTCAATTGATCACTCAGTTATTGAATTAACTGATCTTATCATATAGGTTAACTGAATATCAATAAAAATTCCGTAATAACTGTTGTGACTGTTAAACTTACGCATTTAATTGTTTCTTTCTTTGAAAAGTGATTGGTGACGTGGCCTCACGCAGTCCAACCAATTATCATTCACGTTTACGCTACACGTTTACACGTTTTTTAACTCAATTAATCTTGGACTGACACGCGTCCAAAAATTCTAGCAATCACCAACATTAGACATGAACTCACTTCATTTCAGTTTCTTTACGAGCATTTCAACTTACAAAGCACATCAAACTATCAAATCTTTTTCTCTTACACAGATCCTCAAAACAACTCAGAAATGGCAAGCAAACTCCCGTTTACATTCTAAATGTTATGGCCATTGATTTTGATTCAGTCCTATCTGTTAAGGATGAATCCATTTAAACGTCTTTCGAAAGCTGGAAGCAGCTGGATTGAAGAAGTTTCTTGGGTCATCTACTCAGGAAATATATTCTAAAGAGATTCAAGAATTCTATGACAACGGCTACATCTCTACTGAAGGGAAAATCACAACCACTGTCAACAGTAAGTTGCTGGTTTAGATGCAGAATCATTCATCACCTTTGTCCAACTGCCTTCAGATGGTCTGTCTGACTTCTCTTAAATGGAAGTTGCTGATATTGAAGATATTCTGACGCTTCTCTCTGCTGATGGGAAGAAGATAAAGGTATCTGATCCCAAGAAATAGCTCAAATATGAATATAAGTTATTGGTAGACATAGTGGCCAAGGGTTTTCTAGCCAAGGCAGGCTCCTTTGCTGCCCTCACTCTTGAGAAATTTCAAGTTATGGCTACTGTGATAAATGGACGGAAACTGAACTGGTTGGCCATTATTTTCAAAACTCTAAAAAATATGGTTCGGTCAACCAAACAGTCCAAAGGCTATGCTGTGCCTATAAGCTTAATCTTGAAGAGCCAAGGTTTGGTAAATGACTCGGCTGAGAAGTCATCCAAATACAAAGTATTCACTGCTAAAAATGTTCAGCCACCGAAGACAAAGCTGGACATCTTTCACGAGCAGTTTTTGAAAGTCAAGAAGTAGATTGGGACACAGGCAGCTCCCAAATGAGTAAATAAGACCAAGGACTTGGCTAAGTCACAGAAGGAAATCAGGAGAAAATTGATTGTCAGTAAAACTGAATCGTAGAAATCCACTTTTCCGAAAATCTTGAAAAATTCAAGAACCAAGAAAACCAAGCCTATTACAGCTAAGAAGCCATCCGAGTTGAGAGATTGAAGCCAACTGGAGTTGAATAGCCCACAAGTGCAATACCAATCAGGGTAGTTCCAGTTGCTCTCTCAACTAATCCACAAAAACCTCCTCCAACTGATCCCGCAAAGAAGACTATCACAGAATCTGGTGATAAAAAACACACGTTGGAGTGAGAGCACCATTGATCACTATCACCGGTCCAACTCCACTGCCTTTTGCAAGACCAAAGAGCTTGGTGATACGTGAGCAGGTAGATTCAACAGTTTTTATTGATCAGCTGGCATGGATCTTACATCATTGCAAATGAAGATCAAAGATTGAGATATGGGACAAGAATTGATTATTTCAGCTCATTCCCAAAGTCAATCATCAGAAGAGCATGTTGAACCCTCAACTCATCAGCTAGAGCCATCCAAGGAAGCAGTTGCTGAACAATCTAAGCAAGCAAATGTTCTTTCTTCCAAGGATGCTCAACTGTCATCTTCTGCTCTTCAATCTCCTATAATAGGTATTCAACTATACTCTGAAGTTGAGCTGTCTCTGCTACTCAGACCTCCACCCAACCTCAAGAACCTCAACAGGAGGTAGTTGAAGAAATTATTCCTGAAATGGTTACAGCTGTGATTGAATCACCAAATAGATCCTCGGTAATTTTCAATGAAGAAGACAAGGGGCAAGAACTATAATCGTATGAAGCCTTGTCTCCTCAAATACCAATGGCTACTGATACTATGATAGAAGATATTCATTCCAGTCGGCGCAATTTAATTTCAACTATATCTGATATAAAGTAAACTCGATTGCTGCACACATTGAATATTGATTACACAAAAGAGAATACCATGAAGAGCCTACACTAGGTTACTAAGGATATAACTTCCTTATTTCTCCAATTGGATCAATTGAAAAGGACATAGTGACAGTTCCAGCCTTTTCCAGACTCAGAACATGCTAATCAATCGAATGGATTTTATACAAACCAAGATTACTAAGAGATTGGATTTGATGCAGGAACAGTTGATGAATGCTATATCTATGGTCACTTCAGAAGTCCGGACATTACCAGCAAGGTTGATGGGTTTGACAAAAAATGGGAAGAACATCAGCAGCAAAAATTCAAGAAAAGATCCAGTAAATCAACTTATAAAGGACCAACTGATAAAAGAGCAAAGAAATGAACAAGTCCAGATCATTTAGATGACGACATCTTTATTCAGTTGAGAGTTTTGGAATATTTCCAGTCAGTCAGTAGAAGATTATATTATTCTTTTATAAGAAGATTTTTTCATTCAGAAATACTTTTATTCTTTCATTCTTTGTACGAATCTGTACATTTAAAGAGTTACCAATAAAATATTATTTTATCTAAAAGAGTTCAGTTTGATCAGTTCATATATTCTAAGTTTTGTCAAACACCAAAAAAGGTAACTTTTTGGAAACTAAATTTCGGAGTTTGACAAATTAAGCGCGAAAAGATTGAACAACTGATTAAGAAAACTGAAGTAATTGAACTGAAGATTCGTAAACTGATAGTTGCTCGAACTGAAGATTAATGCGTATATAATTCTAGGAAACTGAAATAAGCAAAGATAACTGAACTCTGTTGTCAACTGAATAATTAGTTGAAACTGGTCAGTTACACATTGATAAGTTAATCCTATCGGGTAAAGAAGTCGACTGATTTTATCAGCTTTACACGTCATCAGTTAAGGATGTAGCCAACAACCGACAGTTTGTACAGAAGCAGTGGGAACGCTTCATTTTAGAAAAGCTACAATGTACAATTGTCAAAAGAATGTTGACATGGATATCAACTGATATAAAGATTCAAATGTATTCAATGTTACCATTGGAATCAAAGCCTATGAATAGCCGAGAAGATCAGCTGAGAAGAAACAAATAGATACGAAGTTAACTGAGTTACCCAACTATCGAGCTATACAGTCAGCTTCAAGAACTCTGCACATATTCTATCAAAGCCCAGTTTTACAAAAGCTCATGCTTATTATACATATCCATTGCTTTGAGGATATAATTTGAGCTTCAAGAACAAACATTCATTATTGTTTTATTTGATCTTTGTAAGATCAGTTGGGCTTAAAAATTACATCAGTTGAGTACTGATAAAAGTTCTATTGATACTAAGAGTTTCAGTTTTGGCATTGTTAAGTCCTAATTGAATTGGTTTAGTGCAAAACATTATATAGATCAAAGTCTTTTAGTAAATATCATATCCTCGAGATAGAAGGGGTGACGTAGGAGTGTTTGAAATCTCTGAACATCCACAAATCTTGTGTGGCTTCTTATCAGTTTTGTTCTATCTGTCTTTCATTTATTTCTCACATTTATTAAGTTAACTTATTGACATTGACAAAAAGATTCGTGAATTCAGTTTATCACTTAACTGATTCATATATCGAACAGTTGTGAAAATCGTCAAGTGTTTATTCAACCCCCTTTCTAAACACTTTATCGCACCCAACCGATCCTAACATAAAATGAAAATTTGCATAAACTTAAACATTTCCTTCAATCATTATACATATACATTTCCTTTTAAGAGGAAATCGGTTTCTTAATTGTGATCATCCTCTCATCTTTCAGTCGATTGATAAATCTCAGCTGCAATCATGGTACCATGCGGTGGGCAACAACAATCACTTTTCCGTTATGTGACTTGGCCTATAGTTGGTGGGGATACTAGCAACCATTTTTCCGTTACTGAGCTGTGGCATATGGAAATCCAGTGTTGGTTTCCCTCGGGGCTTTGTCCCGTAAACGGGTTCCACGGAAGCTTTGTCCCTCACGAATCCCCATTTCTTTATCGTCGCAATCAAATCAATTCATTCAAAACATTTTCATCATTTCCATCACTTAATAAAAATACAAGTGTATATATCATTTTTCTTTTAAACCAAGCATGCAACATGCATTTTAGCACAAATCAATTTTCATCATAAAATTCCATCACCTTTCATAATAAACATTTTAGCTTATAATACAGTTATCGGGACATTTCCAGGGCTCCTAACATTTTTCAGGTCTAAAATGATCATTTCTCCCCTGAAACCCTAATTTTCCCATTTTACCCTTAGACCTTAAAATTTCGACCAAAACCCATCCAAACTTACCATAACATCTTAAAACACACCCTTAATCATTTCTTAGACATAAACTTAAGCCCATTGACTAAATTTAGTAATTCGTTTTAAAACTTGGACCGCAGTCCCGGTTTTAACTCGAATCAACCCGAAACTTAACCAAACTTTCCCAAAATTTAACCATAGCTTAATAAAACCTAACTAGACCCTATACAACCCAATTCAAACCATTTAGAACCCTTATCAACACCTGAAACCCTCCTAAATTTTTTGCACTTGTTCCGACCAAACCTTAGCCCTCCCCTACACATGTTCCTTCAATCCTAGCCCCAAACCAAATAGACCAGACCCTAACAAACTACCCTAGGACAATGACAGAACCCATAGGACCCTCCTGGACCAGATCTAATGAGCCATCCACGAGTACATGCATGGTTCACACCAAGACGTGCGCAGCATGGCTAGATCGAGCCCTAGCCATGCGCCTACCTATCCACACTCATCCAGACCATGTATGGACCATCATGGATAATGGATCAGGCCCTCACGAGTCCAGCCCCTCACCTGGACAACCCCTACATGGCCTCCCCCTTTACAAATCCTTAGACCTCACCAAGCCCTTCAAAACAACCAAAACCGATCGATCGGCTCTTATCCTTGCACTATACCAGAACCAACCAGACTTTAATCTTGCACCTAAGGGACCTTAAAACTTCTGTAATTCGAGCTCCTAACTACCAAAACCTGGCAGCCTGTAGTGCCCAAATTCGGTACGCATATAATCCATGCATTTGTTTAATTATTAAATCATTTAATTAATTTTAAATGAGTTTTAGCCATGCATAATTTATGAAAATGTATTTATTTAATTATTAAAGCATTTATTTAATTTTAAAACGAGTCCTAGTAGTTCATGAATTATTTAAAAGCGTTATTTTAAATTAATTATGTTTATGCGATGCACGTTAAATTTTTTTTCGAGTTTCATGTTTCAGGCGATTATTCGAGGCGAGGTCGAGGAAAAGACCGGGGACGATTCTTGTCAATTTGAAAGGCGATATTTTATCTTAAAAGCTAGGAAGAGGCATTTTAAATAATTTATTTAGTTTAGCAATCTAAAGCCTTATTTATGTGTTTAGTTATTTAAGAGTTTAAAACTTTTAAAATTATCATTTTTGTGTGCATTATTTTAATTGAGGGATTTTAGTAAAGTTTAAAGAGTGTTAGTATTTTAAATAGTTTTATTTGTTATTTAATTAAGTAATTTTTCCCTAAATTACTAATCACACACATACACTTTTACACACACCTAGAACCGATCAAAACACACACACACACTTATTTCATTCAGTTTTATTACTTTTGAGAGGAGAATTACTAGGGTTCTTACTCCTAGAAGCAACCGCCCCATCCCTCTATATTTCCTAGCGAGTTTTTGTTGGTTTTCTTCAAGATTTTTAGCGCCACGTTCGTCCCGGATCAATCCTCACGTCATCTCCGCTTCAGTATCGTCGTTACGGTATTTTTGAATATCTAAAGGCACGTATAATCTCTCTTTTGCTGCGTCGATCATGTCATATTATGTGTTGCGTTATTTTATGCTTAAAATTCATGTATGATGTTCATAGTTTGAGCGGATAATTGACTGGATCGATTTTGAAGGAAAATTTTTAGATCTAAGTCACGTTTTTACTGTTCTTCTTAAAACTGCAAATTTTCGGCCGTGAATCTGAGAAAACTTTCAACGTGAAAATTGTAGAACTTTTTGATACCTTCGATTTGATATAAAATTCGAAATATTTGGATAATAATTAAGTGAGTTATGACGCTTTTCGTGAGACTGCTCAAACTGCGTTTTCAGAAAATTATGTATTGATGTGTTCTCGAGATTTTATTGTTGCAAGCTTCGTTGGGAATCGACAGGCGATCGTTGCTGTGTCTAGGTATGCTTAGTATGATGATGGGTTGTTATTTGATGTGTCGCTTAGTGTCGATAGGCACTCGAATACACTAGAAGCCGCAGGAAGTGTTTTGATGTCGAAATTTGAGTTTACGAATTTTTTGCTAGTTTAGGGTGCGTTGATGTTTGAGACATTCTATGGTGTCGAGTATGGATCATTGTGCACTAGGATGAGTTTCGAGGCGTTGATCACGGCAGGTGTAATCGAAATTTGGAGAGTATAAGTTTATGGGTCGCGGAGTCCAGTTTACTCGGCGCCCGAGCGGTAACTTTTTGCCGCCCGAGCGTCATTCTTTCTGTCTAAGTGTTTTTCCCCGTAACCTCGGCACCCGAGCGGAAGTTTGTTACCGCCCGAGCACGGACCCTATCGCCCGAGCGGTATAGTTTCACCGCCCGAGCGCCACCACTTCTGTCCAAATATTTTGTTCCTGCTTCTTTTCAAGATTTAATAGTAAGTGTATGCCTTTTTATTGTTGGCAAATGTGCACACATCTTCTATAGATTGTTCGGGTTTCAATGTAGCGGGTTAGTACAATGATTTAATGAGGTCAGGGCGCGAGAGATCTAGAACGTCATAAGATATTTAATTACTTCGGTAGCGAGCACGAGTACCTACGTCTAAGCTATGAAATGCAAGTATATGTAATTGTGTTAGTATGTGCAGCAGCGGCCCCGATCGAAGTCCAACGGATCCCTCAACGCCAAGTAAGTATGTTGAGGTGCAAAAAAAAAATTTAAGTTTTTGAGTATGCTAAATGTCTTGTGACCAAATTATGAATGGGTTTGGAAGTCGGTGAACGTGGCCGAGGACCTCTCCACCCCGTTAAATTATGAACGGGTTCGATCGTGGTTCGAAAGCGTTAAATCATGAACGGAGACCAACCAGCCTGTTAAATCAAGAACGAGGATATGATGTATGTGGCAGTGGATACGTCCCTGTCAGCCCAGTACTGTGGTTTGTCTGATCAGGCGTTTATTATGTATGGGTCACTTGCTTTGAAACATGCCTCTATGCAAAATGAAGTCGTTTATGTTTAAGTATGATCAAGTATGTTAGCATGTTTATGAAAGCTTTCAAGTTAAGGCACGTCTATGTATGTATGCAAGTTCAAGTTTATTTCAAAGCCAAGCTTCAAGTATGTATGTCCTATTTTAAAGTTGCATGTGTTTTTATTATGTAGTACTAGTTACTTCCAGTTCATACGTATTGAGTCTTTAGACTCACTAGACTTGATCGATGCAGGTGAGGATTGAGGAGACAGGAGGTGGCGACCAAAGAGCAGGCTTGGACTGAGCAGAAGGCTAGACCCGAGGACCGCCCACGTTATTTTAAGATTTTAAGCATGAAAATATTAATACTTGGATTTTATTTTTTGATGCGAGATGTTTGAGAAAGCTTTTCTTTTAGCAAAAATTTTATTGGTGATGTTTGATTTTAAATATTCTTTTTATGAACGATGAGTGACGACCGTATGGATTTGTATTTTCGTATTCAAGAAATTTTTAATTTTTCCACAAATTTTAAGTATGAAAAGTACGGTACGTTACAGTTGGTATCAGAGCGGCGTTCTTGTAAAGGGTTACGCCCAATGCCAGTCGCAAGCAGCTCACGAAGTCACACCTCAAGTCTGTAAGTTTTAAAGTTTCTAATTTATGTTATGTAGTAAGCATTAAGTTCTGATTTCAACATGTGCATATTTTCAAGTTGTAGTACGTACGTCTTATGTCATTTATATCATGTCCATGCATGTTGGGTTTACGTGTTGGGTAAATTATTGGAACAGTATGCCTCCTATACGTGTGGTTGACCGTGAAGCAAGGGACGAGGATAGAGAAGCTCGAGAGGAGAGGAGAGACGCTCCTCCACCTCCACCTCCAGACATGCAGGCACAGATGCTTGCAGGTATGACGCAGTTCTTCGTGCAATTTGCGGGGAACCAGGCTACAGCAGCGGGTGTAGGGGCGAGGCCCCAACCGGAAGCAGTGTATGAGAGGTTTAGGAGGATGAGTCCAAAGGATTTGTCGGGTACCACTGACCCGATGATAGCTGAAGGATGGATCAAATCCATTGAGGTAATTTTCGACTTTATGGAACTGACTGATGCAGACAGGTTTAGATGTGCCACCTTCTTGTTGACTGGGGACGCTAGACTATGGTGGGAGAGCGCATCAGTGGTAGTGAACTTGCAGACTTTGTATTGGACTGAATTCAAGGAAGTGTTCTTCGCCAAGTACTTCACTGAGGAAGTACGCTCCCGCCTGACCAGGGAATTTATGACACTGAGGCAGGGGGACAGCAACGTGGCAGACTTTATCAGAATGTTTGAGAGGGGGTGTTACTTCGTACCCCTAATTTTGAATGATGTCCAGGCAAAGCTGAGACATTTCATGGATGGATTGCGGCCAATCTTGCGCCGTGATGTGAGGGTAGCTGGCCCCACTTCTTATGCAGTCGTCGTATCTAGGGCTTTGGCGGCAGAACAAGACCAGCGGGACATTGAGGCAAACATGCAGGGCAAGCGGCCCTATCAGGCTCCACCGCAACAGCAACAACATTAGAGGCCTCAGTTCAAGAAACCTTACCAGGGGCAACCGGGAAAAAAACCCTATCAGGGACCGCCGAAAGGCAAGGGTCCTATCCAGCAGCAAGGGGCGCTTCAGAGGCCTGGTAATTTCCCAGTGTGTCAGAAATGCAATCGCCAGCATCCCGGTCAGTGCTTATGGGGATCCGGGAAATGTTTTAAATGTTGAGCTACGGACCACATGTTGAAAGAGTGCCCACACTGGAAGCAGCCAACCCAAGGGAGAGTATTCGCCATGCATGCCCAAGAGGCAAATCCAGACACTACCCTTTTGACTGGTAATTTATTTAACTCAGTACAGTATTGATTTCTTTGCCTTGCATGTCTAATTTTAATTGGGAATACTAGTGTTCTAGTTGGAATTGTGGGTGTCTTTTGTTGCATGAGGTTTATGGTAGAATTTTTGGGATATAAGTTAGTTTGTTGTGCTAATGCATATCAGGGTATATTTTCATTAAGAGACTAGCCACAACGGCACTGATAGATTCAGGAGCCACGCACTCCTTTATCTCAGAGACTTTCGCTAATCATCTGGACATCAAGTCCATTGGCCTAGATATAAATTTTTCGGTGACAGTCCCATCCGGGGAAGAACTGTTAGCGACTAGCGTGATCAGAGACATTGACCTGGAATTGCAGGGCCATCTAGTATATGCGGATTTGATTCTACTGCCGATGCCAGAGTTCGACATTATTTTAGGAATGGACTGGCTGACAAGGAACAGAGTTCTGATTGATTTTCAGAAGAGGTCAGTATTGTTTAGACCGCCGGGCATGGAGCAGTTCATATTTGAGCCAACCAGATGGAGAAGTTTCCCTCGCATGATCTCTTGCATGCAGGCTAGGATACTTATTTCTAAGGGGTGTCAGGCCTTCTTGGCCAGCATTATTTATGCACCTGACATACCCACTCCATCTTTATCAGAGGTGTCAGTATTCAGAGAATTCCCAGACGTCTTTCCTGATGACGTCACAGGCCTTCCACCAGAGAGAGAGGTGGAGTTTGCAATCGATCTTATTCCAGGCACTGTGCCAATCTCTAAAGCACCGTATCGATTAGCTCCAGCTGAAATGTTAGAACTCAAGCAGCATATTCAGGAGCTTCTCGACAAGGGGTTTATCCGCCTTAGTTTCTCACCGTGGGGCGCGCCAGTACTCTTTGTGAAAAAGAAGGATGGAAGCATGAGACTCTGCATCGATTATCGTGAGTTGAACAAGGTAACGATCAAGAATAAGTACCCACTTCCTAGGATCGAAGACTTGTTTGATCAGTTTCAGGGAGCTACAGTGTTCTCTAAGATAGATCTTAGATCAGGGTATCACCAGCTGAAGGTGAAAGATGCAGATGTGCACAAAACAGCCTTCAGGACCAGATATGGGCATTAGGAGTTCTTAGTAATGCCATTTGGATTGACGAATGCCCCAGCTATTTTCATGGACCTCATGAACCGAGTATTCCAGCCTTACTTAGACCAATTCGTCATAGTTTTCATTGACGATATTCTCATATACTCGAAGAGCCATGAGGAGCATAGCCAGCATTTGAGAACAGTGTTTCAGGTTTTTCAGAGTCGCAAGTTATTTGCGAAGCTCAGTAAGTGCGAGTTTTGGTTGCAGAAAGTAGCGTTTTTGGGTCATATAGTGTCTAGCAATGGTATTGAAGTGGATCCAGCAAAGGTAGCAGCCGTTAAGGAATGGATTGAGCTAAAGAATGCATCGGAGATCCATAGTTTTCTGAGTCTATCCGGTTACTACCGTAAGTTCATTCAGGGATTTTCATCCATAGCAGTGCCACTCAATTCACTCACCAAGAAAAATGCTAAATTTGTGTGGAGTGAAGAATGTCAGAAGAGCTTCGACACTTTGAATCAAGCTCTTATTTCAGCACCAGTGCTAGCCATGCCATCTGGGCAAGGAGATTTTGTGTTGTGTACCGATGCATCTAAGCTCGGGTTAGGCGCAGTGTTGATGCAGCAGGGTCGGGTTATAGCTTATGCTTCCAGGCAGTTGAAAGTGCATGAAAAGAATTATCCGACGCATGATCTTGAATTAGCCGCAGTTGTAATGCCCAAGATTTTATATCATGTTAAATTACGATTATTAATTTTTAATCGAAACGATTATGAAAGGGCTAACCGAGACACAAATTGAAATGTTGTATGTGAAATTGTTGGTGCTAGAGCCTAAGGTCTCGCGCATATGCGCGAAGAGTAGGCGCGCATATGCGCGAGTAGGGCAGAAACCCATGGTGCGGAACAGAACAATAGGCGCACATGCGTGACTATATGTGCGCACATGCACGAGAGGTCCAGAGAGGTTCGCCCACATGCGCGACTTGGATTCGCGCACATGCGCGAGACAACCCGAGAGTTGGCAATTTTGAGCAAAGGCCTCGCGCATATGCGCCAAGATGTGTCGCGCATATGCGCGAGTCTCCGTGAAGCTACGCGTCGAGACAGAATGTCTCGCGCATATGCGCGGAAGGTGGTCGCGCATATGCGCGAGACGTGCAGCACAAAGACATGAGCCACGTTTTGGTCTTAGAATAGATCTTGCGAGAAATCCGTCCGTTCGATTTTGAATCCGAGTAAGGTACTGTGTTCATATCAACGCAGGCTACAACTGGACCTAAGTTTTATTATGTTTTGACATGTTTTGAAAATATGATGTTGTTAGAATTGAATACACGTCATATATGTTGTTCTGGACATGTTAGATAGCGTAGAATCGAAGTCAGAATAAGAAACAGACTGAATATGGAATTGTTATGAATTTCAAAATGAAATTTACTAGAATTTATATCAGATTTGTACGGTGGTTGATTGTAAATTACGGGAATTAGTGGATACTGGCTTGGTATCACCGGTATCGCAAGATTGTACTATGGTACTGTCAGAATTTGATAAAACAAAGATGTTGTGATTTGATTAGAATATTGATACAGTATATTGATATTGGCATTGCCAGATTGAACAGTGACAGACTTTGAGTCAAGACTTCGATTGTATCAGAGCGACATCAAGAAAGGTACAAATAAATGTTGATTCGGGATTGCACAACTCGAGTTAGGTTTGACTTTAGTTTCCCAAAATCACATACTTTATTTTACTGCATTGATATTTGCAGATTATCAGATTGATATGTTTAGTCTATTGAATGATAGCAGAGCCAGAGTTTGAGTCTAGGGCAGATCAGCCTAGCTAGGGCAGAACTGCCGAGTCTTTGTCAGAACCGCTGAGACTCTAGACTTACGGTGTATCGATGAGCTTAGATGTAGATCGACGTCTATTGTAGACATTCGATACAGCATACCAAAGTCTAAATTAGATCAGGATCCCTAGATTAGAAATGAGTCCTAGATTTAGGTACAGATTTGTATTGATTCATGTGGTCAGATTAGATACATGTTTCGATGTTTATTATGCTTTTATATATGTTTTATATGATTGCATTGATACATTGTTTATACTGGGATATTTATATCTCACCGGAGTTATCCGGCTGTTGTCTTGTCTGTATGTGTGCATGGCAACAGGTGGGACAGGTTCAGGGTCACAGAAGTGAAGAAAGATCGAGATTAGAGTGGTGATTCCGGACTTGGATATAGATATGTTTATTACTTGATTGTAGTAGTTGAACCTAGTTTTGAATTAGATGCATGTTATACAGGATTTGTATTATTATACTGGTTTGTATAATAGAATGATTCAACTACCTTCCGTATTTAAAAAAAAAAATATTAGACCCTATTTATTCTAATTGATTAAAGTAGTCCCAATGACGATTAAAAAGATGATTAGCGTCCGGGTCCCCACAACAGGTGGTATCAGAGCGATAGATCCTTTAGATTGAGATAGAAGAGGCTAGTGAGCGGGGTAGATTGAGGTTTTCTTTCCTGCTTTTGAATGATAGCATGTCTTACTGCTTTAATACATGTTACTTCTTTATCTGATTTGATATAGTAATATGTTTTATTGAGATTGGATCAGTACTGATTCTAGATCAGCAGTAAGATGATCAGAGGAGGATTGAAACAGAATTGGGGTATTTGTTACTAATCTATTTGATTATCAGATATGCCTCCGAGACGAGTACGAGAACAGGGAAGTACATCAAATCCCCCAATGGATGTCACCCCGACTCCAATGGAAACATTACTGAAACGATTTCAGTCATTTCATCCGCCGACTTTGAAAGAAACAGAGAACGCTGTGGAGTGCGAGAGTTGGCTTGATGATATAGAGATGTTGTTCGAATCCTTGGAGTATACCGATGAGAGGAGAGTGAAATTGATTGGACACCAGTTACACGATGTTGCAAAGGACTGGTGGATTACGAGAAAGAGAGCCTGGGAGCATAGAGGTACGACTATTACCTGGAATATATTTAGAATTGAATTCTACCAACGTTTCTTTCCAGTGTCGTACCGAAAGGACAAGGGGGCGGAGTTTGCTAATTTAAAGCAGGGACAAATGAACATAGAAGAGTACGTGTCAAAGTTCTCCTCCTTGCTGAAATTTGCTCCACATGTGGCTGACAGCGAGGAAGCTACTGCTGACCAGTTCATCAATGGCCTGAACCCCGATATTTTCACATTGGTGAACACAGGACGACCGAATAATTTTACTGACGCCCTGAACAGAGCTAAGGGAGCAGAAGCCGGTCTTATGAGACAGAAAGGGGCTTCGTTTGTGCCTCCAGCACCGAGACCACAGCAACCACCTCCCAGATTTGAGGGTGGCAGCAGCAGTGGAGGGAAGAAAGAATTTTTGAAAGCCAAGGGAAAGCAATTCAAGAAATCTGGCAGTAGTTCTTCCAGCTCCGGTGTGTCCAGAGCCAGAGTTACACTGGAGTTTATTGCAAGACTTGCGAAGGAAGACATGCAACTGAGCAATGCCAGGGAGTGACTGGTAGTTGCAACATTTGTAAACAACCGGGACACTTTGCTAAAGTGTGTCCACAGAGAGGTTCTCAAAGATCTCAGGGAGCCGAGTCATCTGGATCAGCAGCACAGACTGAGAGACGATCAGCTGCTGTTCACACATTTTCAGCCAGCGCCATCTCAGTCACAGCAGAGGCCAGGAGGTAGCCAGACTATTAGCCAGCCTCCTAGACAGCAGGCTAGAGTATTCGCTTTGACGGAGGAGCAGGCTCAGGAAGCACCAGATGACGTTGTGGCAGGTAACTGTTCTTTATGTGGTTACTCTGCTTACGTATTGATTGATACTGGTGCTTCACATACATTTATTTCCGAGCGATTTGCATTAAGTCATGCATTGCCTGTAGAGTCTTTAGCTACTGTAGTGTCTGTCTCTTCGCCTTTGGGGATAGGTTTGATATCCGTAAATTCTGTAAAACATTGTGTACTGCAGTATGACGGGCATGAGATTGAATTAGATTGCATTGTACTTGGATTGTCTGATTTGACTGTATTATCGGGATTGATATACTGACCAAGTACATAGCTACAGTTGATTGTTTTCACATGATAGTAAGATTCAGACCAGATATGGCGGAAGAGTGGAAATTCTACGGTATGGGTTCTAGATCGAGAATTCCTTTAATATCCGTATTATCTATGACTCGATTGTTACAGAAAGGAGCAGAAGGATTCCTTGTATATTCAGCAATTTACTGAAGTCGAGTTCAGCATTGGCAGACCTGCCAGTGGTACGTGAGTTTGCTTACGTCTTCCCAGATGAGATCCCGAGATTACCTCCAGTCCGAGAGATAGACTTCAGCATTGAATTGATGCCAGGTACAGTGCCGATCTCTAGAGCTCCGTACAGAATGGCACCAATTGAGTTGAAAGAATTGAAAGATCAGCTGGAAGATTTACTGGCCAAGGGGTACATCAGACAGAGTGTTTCTCCTTGGGGTGCTCCAGTATTGTTTGTAAGAAAGAAAGATGGTTCGATGAGACTCTGCATCGACTATCGACAACTGAACAAGGCAACGATAAAGAATAAATATCCTTTGCCTCGTATTGATGATTTATTCGATCAGTTGCAGGGTTCTTCAGTATATTCCAAGATTGATTTAAGATCAGGATATCATCAGCTGAGAGTCAGATATTCTGATATCTCAAAGACAGCATTCAGAACTAGGTATGGCCATTATGAATTTATTGTCATGCCGTTTGGTTTGACGAATGCTCCAGCTGTATTTATGGGATTGATGAACCGTATATTCCAGAAATATCTCGATGATTTTGTGATTATTTTCATCGATGATATTTTGATTTATTCAAAGAATATGAGTGAGCATGCTGAGCATTTAAGAATTGTGTTGCGAATTTCTAAGGGCTGAGAAATTATATGCTAAACTGTCGAAATGTGAGTTTTTGTTAAGACATGTAGTATTTCTGGGTCATATTATATCCGGAGATGGGATATCAGTGGATCCCAGTAAAGTGGAAGCCGTGATTTCTTGGCCAAGATCGACGTCAGTGCCCGAAATTCGCAGTTTCATGGGTTTAGCGGGGTATTACCGTCGTTTCATTAAAGATTTCTCAAGTATTGCTAAACCAATTACTCAGCTGACTCAAAAGAATGCTCCATTTGTTTGGTCTGAACAATGTGAGACCAGTTTTCTGGAGTTAAAGAAGAGGTTGACCAGTGCCCCGGTGTTGACTATTTCGTCAGGTACTGGTGATTTTGTGGTTTATTGCGACGCTTCTCACAGAGGGTTGGGATGTGTTCTGCTGCAACGAGGGCATGTTATTGCTTATGCCTCAAGACAGCTTAAACCACATGAGACCCGTTATCCAATTCATGACCTTGAATTGGCAGCCATTTTCTTTGCCTTAAAGATATGGCGACACTATCTATATGGGGAAAAGTTTGAGATATATTCTGATCATAAGAGTTTGAAATATATGTTCTCACAATCTGAATTGAATATGAGACAGCGAAGATAGCTGGATTTGCTTAAAGATTTTGATTGTGAAATCAAATACTATCCAGGAAAGTCTAATGCAGCAGCAGATGCACTGAGTCGAAAGGTATGTTCTTTATCCTTATCGACGATTCGTGTTTCAAATTTGATAGAAGACTGCTGTTTGTTTGGATTAGCATTTGAAACAGATTATAAACCGTTGAGACTTTATACGGTGCAAGTAGAAACAGAGCTGATTTTAAGAATCAAGGCAGCTCAGAAAGTTGATCAGAATGTACAGAAATCAGTTTCGATGGTCAGAAAAGGACATCAATCGGAGTATCAGGTACGTGATAACGTCTTGTATGTGAATAATCGTCTGGTTGTGCCGAATGTTTCAGATTTGAGACGACAGATATTGTCAGAAGGGCACAACAGTCGATTTAGTATTCATCCTGGCGGTAGAAAGATGTACAACGATTTGAAAAGACAGTTCTGGTGGAAACAAATGAAGACTGACATTGCCGAATTTGTTTCCAAATGTCTGAATTGCCAGCAGGTGAAAGCAGAAAGAAAGAAACTAGGAGGGTTATTACAGAGTTTGTCCATTCTTGAATGGAAATGGGATCACATTTCCATGGATTTTGTGACACAATTTCCGCGTTCCTCCCGAGGTTGTGATGCGATTTGGGTCGTTATTGACAGATTGACCAAATCCACATGTTTTATTCCATACAAGATGACGTACAGATTTGACCAGATGGCAGAGATCTATGTCAGAGAGGTGGTCAGATTGCACGGAGTGCCGAAGTCAATTGTATCAGACCGTGATCCTCGATTTACTTCGCACTTCTGGCAGAGTTTGCAGCAGGCTCTCGGTACGAAGTTACATCTGAGTACCGCATATCATCCACAGACCGATGGACAGTCAGAGCAGACTATCCAGACACTGGAGGATATGCTGAGAGCAGTAGTGCTTGATTTTAGCACTAATTGGCAAGATGCACTGCCGCTTTGTGAATTTTCGTACAACAACAGCTATCAGACGAGTATTGAGATGGCACCATTCGAAGCGTTGTACAGAAAGAAATGTCGATCTCCTCTCTATTGGGATGATATCTCTGAAGTGCCTTAGATTGGACCTGATATGATCAGAGATATGACAGAAAAAGTGAAGCTAATTTGAAACAAATTAAAGGCAGCGCAAGACAGACATGCCAAATATGCCAATGTTTGACGTAGACCGTTGGTATTTGAGGTAGGAGATCGAGTATTCTTGAAGATTTCACCTTTCAGAGGAGTTGTCCGATTTGGCAAGAAAGGGAAACGGTCTCCACGATACATTGGGCCTTATGAGATTCTCGAGAAGATAGGAGATCGTGCCTATCGACTCGCTTTACCGCCTTCATTACCGAGATACATGATGTTTTTCATGTATCGTTATTAAGGAAATACCTTCCTGATGCTTCACATACTATACAGCCAGACGAGGCCGAACTTGATGAATCTCTGGGTTATGTTGAAAAGCCGATTCAGATTATTGATCGTAAAGAAAAACATCTCTGAACGAAGACTATTCTTCTTGTAAAAGTTCAATGAACTCGTCATGGTACTGAAGAAGCAACCTGGGAAACTGAATCAGATATGAGACAAAAGTTCCCAGAGTTATTTCGATAATGTAAATTCTTATACAATTTTTGTATATATACTCCTTATTGATACGATTGATTACCTGAGATTTCGGGGACGAAATCATATCTTAGGTAGGGAGAAATGTAATGCCCATGATTTTATATCATGTTAAATTACAATTATTAATTTTTAATCGAAACGATTATGAAAGGGCTAACCGAGACACGAATTGAAATGTTGTATGTGAAATTGTTGGTGCGAGAGCCGAAGGTCTCGCGCATATGCGCGAAGAGTAGGCGCGCATATGCGCGAGTAGGGCAGAAACCCATGGTGCGGAATAGAACAATAGGCGCACATGCGCGACTATATGTACGCACATGCGCGAGAGGTCCAGAGAGGTTCGCGCACATGCGCGACTTGGATTCGTGCACATGCACGAGACAACCCTAGAGTTGGCAATTTTGAGCAAAGGCCTCGCGCATATGCGCCAAGATGTGTCGCGCATATGCGCGAGTCTCCGTGAAGCTACGCGCCGAGACAGAATGTCTCGCGCATATGCGCGGAAGGTGGTCGCGCATATGCGCGAGACGTGCAGCACAAAGACATGAGCCACGTTTTGGAAAGCATGCACGGTATATATATATATATAAAAAAACATCAAATGTAATTCAGAAGATTCAAAGAAGAAACCGAAGCCAACCTTTTGGTTTTTGATTTTAGAATAGATCTTGCGAGAAATCCGTCCGTTCAATTTTGAATCCGAGTACGGTACTGTGTTCATATCAACGTAGGCTATAACTGGACCTAAGTTTTATTACGTTTTGACATGTTTTGAAAATATGATGTTGTTAGAATTGAATACACGTCATATATGTTGTTCTGGACATGTTAGATAGCGTAGAATCGAAGTCAGAATAAGAAACGGACTGAATATGGAATTGTTATGAATTTCAAAATGAAATTTACTAGAATTTATATCAGATTTGTACGGTGGTTGATTGTAAATTACGGGAATTAGTGGATACTGGCTTGGTATCACCGGTATCGCAAGATTGTACTATGGTACTGTCAGAATTTGATAAAACAAAGATGTTGTGATTTGATTAGAATATTGATACAGTATATTGATATTGGCATTGCCAGATTGAACAGTGACAGACTTTGAGTCAAGACTTCGATTGTATCAGAGCGACATCAAGAAAGGTACAAATAAATGTTGATTCGGGATTGCACAACTCGAGTTAGGTTTGACTTTAGTTTCCCAAAATCACATACTTTATTTTACTGCATTGATATTTGCAGATTATCAGATTGATATGTTTAGTCTATTGAATGATAGCAGAGCCAGAGTTTGAGTCTAGGGCAGATCAGCCTAGCTAGGGCAGAACTGCCGAGTCTTTGTCAGAACCGCTGAGACTCTAGACTTACGGTGTATCGATGAGCTTAGATGTAGATCGACGTCTATTGTAGACATTCGATACAGCATACCAAAGTCTAAATTAGATCAGGATCCCTAGATTAGAAATGAGTCCTAGATTTAGGTACAGATTTGTATTGATTCATGTGGTCAGATTAGATACATGTTTCGATGTTTATTATGCTTTTATATATGTTTTATATGATTGCATTGATACATTGTTTATACTGGGATATTTATATCTCACCGGAGTTATCCGGCTGTTGTCTTGTCTGTATGTGTGCATGGCAACAGGTGGGACAGGTTCAGGGTCACAGAAGTGAAGAAAGATCGAGATTAGAGTGGTGATTCCGGACTTGGATATAGATATGTTTATTACTTGATTGTAGTAGTTGAACCTAGTTTTGAATTAGATGCATGTTATACAGGATTTGTATTATTATACTGGTTTGTATAATAGAATGATTCAACTACCTTCCGTATTTAAAAAAAAAAATATTAGACCCTATTTATTCTAATTGATTAAAGTAGTCCCAATGACGATTAAAAAGATGATTAGCGTCCGGGTCCCCACAACAGGTGGTATCAGAGCGATAGATCCTTTAGATTGAGATAGAAGAGGCTAGTGAGCGGGGTAGATTGAGGTTTTCTTTCCTGCTTTTGAATGATAGCATGTCTTACTGCTTTAATACATGTTACTTCTTTATCTGATTTGATATAGTAATATGTTTTATTGAGATTGGATCAGTACTGATTCTAGATCAGCAGTAAGATGATCAGAGGAGGATTGAAACAGAATTGGGGTATTTGTTACTAATCTATTTGATTATCAGATATGCCTCCGAGACGAGTACGAGAACAGGGAAGTACATCAAATCCCCCAATGGATGTCACCCCGACTCCAATGGAAACATTACTGAAACGATTTCAGTCATTTCATCCGCCGACTTTGAAAGAAACAGAGAACGCTGTGGAGTGCGAGAGTTGGCTTGATGATATAGAGATGTTGTTCGAATCCTTGGAGTATACCGATGAGAGGAGAGTGAAATTGATTGGACACCAGTTACACGATGTTGCAAAGGACTGGTGGATTACGAGAAAGAGAGCCTGGGAGCATAGAGGTACGACTATTACCTGGAATATATTTAGAATTGAATTCTACCAACGTTTCTTTCCAGTGTCGTACCGAAAGGACAAGGGGGCGGAGTTTGCTAATTTAAAGCAGGGACAAATGAACATAGAAGAGTACGTGTCAAAGTTCTCCTCCTTGCTGAAATTTGCTCCACATGTGGCTGACAGCGAGGAAGCTACTGCTGACCAGTTCATCAATGGCCTGAACCCCGATATTTTCACATTGGTGAACACAGGACGACCGAATAATTTTACTGACGCCCTGAACAGAGCTAAGGGAGCAGAAGCCGGTCTTATGAGACAGAAAGGGGCTTCGTTTGTGCCTCCAGCACCGAGACCACAGCAACCACCTCCCAGATTTGAGGGTGGCAGCAGCAGTGGAGGGAAGAAAGAATTTTTGAAAGCCAAGGGAAAGCAATTCAAGAAATCTGGCAGTAGTTCTTCCAGCTCCGGTGTGTCCAGAGCCAGAGTTACACTGGAGTTTATTGCAAGACTTGCGAAGGAAGACATGCAACTGAGCAATGCCAGGGAGTGACTGGTAGTTGCAACATTTGTAAACAACCGGGACACTTTGCTAAAGTGTGTCCACAGAGAGGTTCTCAAAGATCTCAGGGAGCCGAGTCATCTGGATCAGCAGCACAGACTGAGAGACGATCAGCTGCTGTTCACACATTTTCAGCCAGCGCCATCTCAGTCACAGCAGAGGCCAGGAGGTAGCCAGACTATTAGCCAGCCTCCTAGACAGCAGGCTAGAGTATTCGCTTTGACGGAGGAGCAGGCTCAGGAAGCACCAGATGACGTTGTGGCAGGTAACTGTTCTTTATGTGGTTACTCTGCTTACGTATTGATTGATACTGGTGCTTCACATACATTTATTTCCGAGCGATTTGCATTAAGTCATGCATTGCCTGTAGAGTCTTTAGCTACTGTAGTGTCTGTCTCTTCGCCTTTGGGGATAGGTTTGATATCCGTAAATTCTGTAAAACATTGTGTACTGCAGTATGACGGGCATGAGATTGAATTAGATTGCATTGTACTTGGATTGTCTGATTTGACTGTATTATCGGGATTGATATACTGACCAAGTACATAGCTACAGTTGATTGTTTTCACATGATAGTAAGATTCAGACCAGATATGGCGGAAGAGTGGAAATTCTACGGTATGGGTTCTAGATCGAGAATTCCTTTAATATCCGTATTATCTATGACTCGATTGTTACAGAAAGGAGCAGAAGGATTCCTTGTATATTCAGCAATTTACTGAAGTCGAGTTCAGCATTGGCAGACCTGCCAGTGGTACGTGAGTTTGCTTACGTCTTCCCAGATGAGATCCCGAGATTACCTCCAGTCCGAGAGATAGACTTCAGCATTGAATTGATGCCAGGTACAGTGCCGATCTCTAGAGCTCCGTACAGAATGGCACCAATTGAGTTGAAAGAATTGAAAGATCAGCTGGAAGATTTACTGGCCAAGGGGTACATCAGACAGAGTGTTTCTCCTTGGGGTGCTCCAGTATTGTTTGTAAGAAAGAAAGATGGTTCGATGAGACTCTGCATCGACTATCGACAACTGAACAAGGCAACGATAAAGAATAAATATCCTTTGCCTCGTATTGATGATTTATTCGATCAGTTGCAGGGTTCTTCAGTATATTCCAAGATTGATTTAAGATCAGGATATCATCAGCTGAGAGTCAGATATTCTGATATCTCAAAGACAAGCATTCAGAACTAGGTATGGCCATTATGAATTTATTGTCATGCCGTTTGGTTTGACGAATGCTCCAGCTGTATTTATGGGATTGATGAACCGTATATTCCAGAAATATCTCGATGATTTTGTGATTATTTTCATCGATGATATTTTGATTTATTCAAAGAATATGAGTGAGCATGCTGAGCATTTAAGAATTGTGTTGCGAATTCTAAGGGCTGAGAAATTATATGCTAAACTGTCGAAATGTGAGTTTTTGTTAAGACATGTAGTATTTCTGGGTCATATTATATCCGGAGATGGGATATCAGTGGATCCCAGTAAAGTGGAAGCCGTGATTTCTTGGCCAAGATCGACGTCAGTGCCCGAAATTCGCAGTTTCATGGGTTTAGCGGGGTATTACCGTCGTTTCATTAAAGATTTCTCAAGTATTGCTAAACCAATTACTCAGCTGACTCAAAAGAATGCTCCATTTGTTTGGTCTGAACAATGTGAGACCAGTTTTCTGGAGTTAAAGAAGAGGTTGACCAGTGCCCCGGTGTTGACTATTTCGTCAGGTACTGGTGATTTTGTGGTTTATTGCGACGCTTCTCACAGAGGGTTGGGATGTGTTCTGCTGCAACGAGGGCATGTTATTGCTTATGCCTCAAGACAGCTTAAACCACATGAGACCCGTTATCCAATTCATGACCTTGAATTGGCAGCCATTTTCTTTGCCTTAAAGATATGGCGACACTATCTATATGGGGAAAAGTTTGAGATATATTCTGATCATAAGAGTTTGAAATATATGTTCTCACAATCTGAATTGAATATGAGACAGCGAAGATAGCTGGATTTGCTTAAAGATTTTGATTGTGAAATCAAATACTATCCAGGAAAGTCTAATGCAGCAGCAGATGCACTGAGTCGAAAGGTATGTTCTTTATCCTTATCGACGATTCGTGTTTCAAATTTGATAGAAGACTGCTGTTTGTTTGGATTAGCATTTGAAACAGATTATAAACCGTTGAGACTTTATACGGTGCAAGTAGAAACAGAGCTGATTTTAAGAATCAAGGCAGCTCAGAAAGTTGATCAGAATGTACAGAAATCAGTTTCGATGGTCAGAAAAGGACATCAATCGGAGTATCAGGTACGTGATAACGTCTTGTATGTGAATAATCGTCTGGTTGTGCCGAATGTTTCAGATTTGAGACGACAGATATTGTCAGAAGGGCACAACAGTCGATTTAGTATTCATCCTGGCGGTAGAAAGATGTACAACGATTTGAAAAGACAGTTCTGGTGGAAACAAATGAAGACTGACATTGCCGAATTTGTTTCCAAATGTCTGAATTGCCAGCAGGTGAAAGCAGAAAGAAAGAAACTAGGAGGGTTATTACAGAGTTTGTCCATTCTTGAATGGAAATGGGATCACATTTCCATGGATTTTGTGACACAATTTCCGCGTTCCTCCCGAGGTTGTGATGCGATTTGGGTCGTTATTGACAGATTGACCAAATCCACATGTTTTATTCCATACAAGATGACGTACAGATTTGACCAGATGGCAGAGATCTATGTCAGAGAGGTGGTCAGATTGCACGGAGTGCCGAAGTCAATTGTATCAGACCGTGATCCTCGATTTACTTCGCACTTCTGGCAGAGTTTGCAGCAGGCTCTCGGTACGAAGTTACATCTGAGTACCGCATATCATCCACAGACCGATGGACAGTCAGAGCAGACTATCCAGACACTGGAGGATATGCTGAGAGCAGTAGTGCTTGATTTTAGCACTAATTGGCAAGATGCACTGCCGCTTTGTGAATTTTCGTACAACAACAGCTATCAGACGAGTATTGAGATGGCACCATTCGAAGCGTTGTACAGAAAGAAATGTCGATCTCCTCTCTATTGGGATGATATCTCTGAAGTGCCTTAGATTGGACCTGATATGATCAGAGATATGACAGAAAAAGTGAAGCTAATTTGAAACAAATTAAAGGCAGCGCAAGACAGACATGCCAAATATGCCAATGTTTGACGTAGACCGTTGGTATTTGAGGTAGGAGATCGAGTATTCTTGAAGATTTCACCTTTCAGAGGAGTTGTCCGATTTGGCAAGAAAGGGAAACGGTCTCCACGATACATTGGGCCTTATGAGATTCTCGAGAAGATAGGAGATCGTGCCTATCGACTCGCTTTACCGCCTTCATTACCGAGATACATGATGTTTTTCATGTATCGTTATTAAGGAAATACCTTCCTGATGCTTCACATACTATACAGCCAGACGAGGCCGAACTTGATGAATCTCTGGGTTATGTTGAAAAGCCGATTCAGATTATTGATCGTAAAGAAAAACATCTCTGAACGAAGACTATTCTTCTTGTAAAAGTTCAATGAACTCGTCATGGTACTGAAGAAGCAACCTGGGAAACTGAATCAGATATGAGACAAAAGTTCCCAGAGTTATTTCGATAATGTAAATTCTTATACAATTTTTGTATATATACTCCTTATTGATACGATTGATTACCTGAGATTTCGGGGACGAAATCATATCTTAGGTAGGGAGAAATGTAATGCCCATGATTTTATATCATGTTAAATTACAATTATTAATTTTTAATCGAAACGATTATGAAAGGGCTAACCGAGACACGAATTGAAATGTTGTATGTGAAATTGTTGGTGCGAGAGCCGAAGGTCTCGCGCATATGCGCGAAGAGTAGGCGCGCATATGCGCGAGTAGGGCAGAAACCCATGGTGCGGAATAGAACAATAGGCGCACATGCGCGACTATATGTACGCACATGCGCGAGAGGTCCAGAGAGGTTCGCGCACATGCGCGACTTGGATTCGTGCACATGCACGAGACAACCCTAGAGTTGGCAATTTTGAGCAAAGGCCTCGCGCATATGCGCCAAGATGTGTCGCGCATATGCGCGAGTCTCCGTGAAGCTACGCGCCGAGACAGAATGTCTCGCGCATATGCGCGGAAGGTGGTCGCGCATATGCGCGAGACGTGCAGCACAAAGACATGAGCCACGTTTTGGAAAGCATGCACGGTATATATATATATATAAAAAAACATCAAATGTAATTCAGAAGATTCAAAGAAGAAACCGAAGCCAACCTTTTGGTTTTTGATTTTAGAATAGATCTTGCGAGAAATCCGTCCGTTCAATTTTGAATCCGAGTACGGTACTGTGTTCATATCAACGCAGGCTATAACTGGACCTAAGTTTTATTACGTTTTGACATGTTTTGAAAATATGATGTTGTTAGAATTGAATACATGTCATATATGTTGTTCTGGACATGTTAGATAGCGTAGAATCGAAGTCAGAATAAGAAACGGACTGAATATGGAATTGTTATGAATTTCAAAATGAAATTTACTAGAATTTATATCAGATTTGTACGGTGGTTGATTGTAAATTACGGGAATTAGTGGATACTGGCTTGGTATCACCGGTATCGCAAGATTGTACTATGGTACTGTCAGAATTTGATAAAACAAAGATGTTGTGATTTGATTAGAATATTGATACAGTATATTGATATTGGCATTGCCAGATTGAACAGTGACAGACTTTGAGTCAAGACTTCGATTGTATCAGAGCGACATCAAGAAAGGTACAAATAAATGTTGATTCGGGATTGCACAACTCGAGTTAGGTTTGACTTTAGTTTCCCAAAATCACATACTTTATTTTACTGCATTGATATTTGCAGATTATCAGATTGATATGTTTAGTCTATTGAATGATAGCAGAGCCAGAGTTTGAGTCTAGGGCAGATCAGCCTAGCTAGGGCAGAACTGCCGAGTCTTTGTCAGAACCGCTGAGACTCTAGACTTACGGTGTATCGATGAGCTTAGATGTAGATCGACGTCTATTGTAGACATTCGATACAGCATACCAAAGTCTAAATTAGATCAGGATCCCTAGATTAGAAATGAGTCCTAGATTTAGGTACAGATTTGTATTGATTCATGTGGTCAGATTAGATACATGTTTCGATGTTTATTATGCTTTTATATATGTTTTATATGATTGCATTGATACATTGTTTATACTGGGATATTTATATCTCACCGGAGTTATCCGGCTGTTGTCTTGTCTGTATGTGTGCATGGCAACAGGTGGGACAAGTTCAGGGTCACAGAAGTGAAGAAAGATTGAGATTAGAGTGGTGATTCCGGACTTGGATATAGATAGGTTTTATTACTTGATTGTAGTAGTTGAACCTAGTTTTGAATTAGATGCATGTTATACATGATTTGTATTATTATACTGGTTTGTATAATAGAATGATTCCACTACCTTTCGTATTTAAAAAAAAAAAAATTAGACCCTGTTTATTCTAATTGATTAAATTAGTCCCAATGACGAGTAAGAAGATGATTAGCGTCCGGGTCCCCACAGCAGTCGTCTTTGCGTTGAAGATTTGGAGACACTACTTGTATGGCGAGAAGTGTCATATTTTCACTTACCACAAAAGTCTGAAATATTTCTTCACGCAGAAGGAGCTGAACATGAGGCAGAGGCGGTGGTTGAAACTGGTGAAAGACTATGATTGCGAGATTAGCTACCATCCGGGAAAAGCAAATGTTATGGCAGATGCCTTGAGCAGAAAGGTTGCAGTCATAGCTCAGTTAACAGTGCAGAGACCTCTTCAGTCTGAGATTCAGGGGTTTGGTTTGGAAGTTTATCGTAAGGATAGAGCACCAAGGCTGTCTAATCTAATTGTCCAGACTTCTCTGCTAGACCTTATCCGGGCAGGTCAGCCTTCAGATGAGCAGTTATAGAAATGGAGGCTGAAGGATGAATCCAAGGGAAGTGTTCTCTACACAGTGTCAGATGGTATTGTGAGATACAGAGGCAGAATGTGGGTGCCTAGTGTTGATTCGATCAGACAAGATATTCTGACAGAGGCACACGCATCTCCGTATTCTATTCACCCAGGAGGTACCAACATGTATAAGGACCTACAGATTCTGTATTGGTGGCCAGGGATGAAGAGAGACATCTGCAGGTTTGTGTCCGAATACCTCACTTGTCAGTAGGTGAAGGCAGATCATCAGAGCCAGCAGGATTGGTTAAGCCACTCCCCATCCCATAGTGGAAATGGGAGAATGTTATCATGGACTTTGTGGTTGGATTACCGAGGTCAGTCAGAGGATTTAATTCTATTTGGTTATCGTGGATCGACTCACGAAGTCAGCGCACTTTTTTCCAGTGAATACGACTTTCTCCATGACGCAGTATGCGGACTTTACATCAAGGAGATAGTCCGTTTACATGGGTTCCCAGTTTCGATTGTGTCCGACAGGGACCCGAGGTTTACGTCATACTTCTGGAAGAGCTTACATGCAGCCATGGGGACGAAGTTGCTTTTCAGTACAGCTTTTCACCCGCAGACAGATGGCCAGTCTGAGCGAGTGATTCAGATTTTGGAGGATTTATTGCGGGCATGTATGATCGATTTCCAGGGAACTTTGGAATCAAATTTACCTCTAGTGGAGTTTACCTATAACAACAGTTTCCAAGCATCTATAGGCATGGCCCCCTACGAGGCATTGTACGGACGGAAGTGCAGATCACCAGTTCATTGGGATGAGGTTGGTGAAAGAGCAGAACTTGGTCCGGAGATAGTTCAGCAGACTGCAGATATGGTGGTCAAGATTCGAGACCGAATGAAGACCGCCCAGAGTCGCCAAAAGAGCTATACTGATAAGAGAATGAGGGATCTCGAGTTTGCCGTTGGTGATCACGTATTCGTCAAGATAGCACCTATGAAGGGTGTAATGAGATTTGGGAAGAGAGGCAAGCTGAGTCCGAGGTTTATTGGGTCGTTCGAGGTTTTGGACAGAGTTGGGACATTAGCTTACCGTGTAGCCCCTCCGCCGAATCTGGCCGAGGTACACAATGTGTTCCACGTTACTATGCTGAGGAAGTATCTAGCCAATCCTTCGCATATTCTGAGTTACAAGCCGTTGCAGCTTGCTCCAGACCTGTCATATGAGGAGCGACTGATTCAAATTCTAGACAGGCAGGAGCGCAGACTGCGGAACAAGGTGACTATGCTAGTCAAAGTCCAGTGGCTAAACCAATCAGTGGAAGAGGCCACCTGGGAGTCAGAGACAGATATGAGACTTCGCTACCCGGAGTTGTTCGGTAAGATTTAATTTCGAGGACGAAATTTTTATAAGTGGGGGAGCAACTGTAGTGCCCAAATTCGGTACACGTATAATCCATGCATTTGTTTAATTATTAAATCATTTAATTAATTTTAAATGAGTTTTAGCCATGCATAATTTATGAAAATGCATTTATTTAATTATTAAAGCATTTATTTAATTTTAAAACGAGTCCTAGTAGTTCATGAATTATTTAAAAGCGTTATTTTAAATTAATTATGTTTATGCGATGCACGTTAAAATGTTTTTCGAGTTTCATGTTTCAAGCGATTATTCGAGGCAGGATCGAGGAGAAGACCGGGGCCGATTCTTGGCAATTTGAAATGCGGTATTTTATGTTAAAAGCTAGAAAGAAGAATTTTAAATAATTTATTTAGTTTAGCATTCTAAAGCCTTATTTATGTGTTTAGTTATTTAAGAGTTTAAAACTTTTAAAATTAGCATTTTTGTGTGCATTATTTTAATTGAGGGATTTTAGTAAAGTTTAAATAGTGTTAGTATTTTAAATAGTTTTATTTATTATTTAATTAAGCAATTATTCCGTAAATTACTAATCACACACATACACACACTTTTACACACACCTAGAACCGATCAAAACACACACACACTTATTTCATTCAATTTTATTACTTTTGAGAGGAGAATTACTAGGGTTCTTACTCCTAGAAGCAGCCGCCCCATCCCTCTATATTTCCTAGCGAGTTTTCGTTGGTTTTCTTCAAGATTTTTAGCGCCACGTTCGTCCCGGATCAATCCTCACGTCATCTCCGCTTCGGTATCGTCGTTACGGTATTTTTGAATATCTAAACGCACGCATAATCTCTCTTTTGCTGCGTCGATCATGTCATATTATGTGTTGCGTTATTTTATGCGTAAAATTCATGTATGATGTTCATAGTTTGAGCGGATAATTGACTGGATCGATTTTGAAGGAAAATTTTTAGATCTAAGTCACGTTTTTACTGTGCTTCTTAAAACTGCGAATTTTCGGCCGTGAATCTGAGAAAACTTTCAACGTGAAAATTGTAGAACTTTTTGATACCTTCGATTTGATATAAAATTCAAAATATTTGGATAATAATTGAGCGAGTTATGACGCTTTTCGTGGGACTCCTCAAACTGCGTTTTCAGAAAATTATGTATTGATGTGTTCTCGAGATTTTATTGTTGCAGGCTTCGTTGGGAATCGACATGCGATCGTTGCTGCGTCTAGGTATGCTTAGTATGATGATGGGTTGTTATTTGACGTGTCGCTTAGTGTCGATAGGCACTCGAATACACTAAAAGCCGCAAGAAGTGTTTTGATGTCGAAATTTTGAGTTTACGAATTTGTTGCTAGTTTAGGATGCGTTGATGTTTGAGACATTCTATTGTGTCGAGTATGGATCATAGTGCCCTAGGATGAGTCTCGAGGCGTTGATCATGGCAGGTGTAATCGAAATTTGGAGAGTATAAGTTTATGGGTCGTGGAGTCCAGTTTACTCGGCGCCCGAGCGGTAACTTTTTGCCGCCCGAGCGCCATTCTTTCTGTCCGAGTGTTTTTTCCCGTAACCTCGGCGCCCGAGCGGAAGTTTTCACCGCCCGAGCGCCACCCCTTCTTTCAAAATATTTTTTTCATGCTTTTTTTCAAGATTTAATAGTAAGTGTATGCCTTTTTATTGTTGGGAAATGTGCACACATCTTCTAGAGATTGTTCGGGGTTCAATGTCGCGGGTTAGTACAATGATTTAATGAGGTCAGTGCGCGAGAGATCTAGAACGTCATAAGATATTTAATTACTTCGGCGGTGAGCACGAGTACCTACGTCTAAGCTATGAAATGTAAGTACATGTAATTGCGTTAGTATGTGCAGCAGCGGCCCCGATCGAAGTCCAACGGATCCCTCAACGCCAAGTAAGTATGTTGACGTGCAAAAAGAAAATATTTTAAGTTTTTGAGATATGATAAATGTCTTGTGACCAAATTATGGATGGTTTTGAAAGTCGGTGAACGTGGCCGAGGACCTCTCCCCCCCGTTAAATTATGAACGGGTTAGATCGTGGTTGGAAAGTGTTAAATCATGAACGGGGACCAACCAGCCCGTTAAATCATGAACGGGGATCTCATGTATGTGGTAGTGGATACGTCCTTGTCAGCTCAGTACTATTGTTTGTCTGATCAGACGTTTATTATGTATGGGTCACTTGCTTTGAAACATGCCTCTATGCAAAATAAAGTCGTGTATGTTTAAGTATGATCAAGTATGTTAGCATGTTTATGAAAGCTTTCAAGTTAAGGCACGTCTATGTATGTATGTGACCGACGATTTCGGTTGGGAATAAATCTAGCAAGCGGACTAGGTCAAGTAATAGTATTTGGAGATGAGTCCAGGTATCGTACCCACAGAGATCGATGTTTAATTACTAGAATATGAATTATTTTTCCTAATTTAGGCTAATAAAATTCAAATGATGGGAGATAGATTAATCAAAACTAAATTAAACAATTTAAATAAATTAACTAAAGCAAAAAATCCAAATTATTAAATTAGACGAAAATTCAAATTATTTAAAGACGACTAAGGCGCACAACGGTACCGAGCCAAACTTATAATCCACGTGTCAAATTTAAATTCAATAAATTAATTATTTAATTCACGACGAAATTCCCAAAATTATTCATTAAACGATTCCTCGAATTAATAAACTTAATTCAATCTAACAGTCCAATTATTCCTAACTGAATTTAATTAGATTCAACTTCATTAGATTGCTGTGAAATTCCAGTTTTTCAACCTAAAGTTGCACACTGAAATCGAATACTATTTCTAGTCAATTTAACCATGTGTTGATTGATGTGTGAAGCAAATATTAATCTATCGCCTTCCGGTTTTAGATTAACCAACAAATATTCTATTTAATTGGCCAAATTAAAAGAACACGTGATAAACGACATCAATCAATGAATAAAATAAATAATATAATTGAATTAAACTCGAAACATCAAAACATAATACGTCTCGGCCCTATCATGGCCTTAGTCTATAAAAATCTACTCCATAAACTTAAAATAAAATTGCAATTCACTGTTTAAATTCAATGCAGAAAACATGATCAAGAAGGAATGGAAAGAGATTCTCTATAATTTGTAGCGTGTGTGAGGAATTCCTCGCTGGTTTTGCCTTCCTTCTTCCTCCTTCTTCTGTGCACTTCCGTCTTCTCTCTTCCGTCTGCTATTACGGCTCTGTTTTGGCACCCCTTTTCTTTTGTACGCTTCTCCCCCCTTTTATTCTTTTTAATGGGCCTTCTCTCTGTATTATTTTTAAGCCCATCTCCAATTAAACCTTGTAGAATAATAAAATTGTAGATTTTATTTTCAAAGATTAAACTCCATCTTTATCAATAACTTCAATAATATCAAGATAATAAAATAAAAATATTTTATTTCCTTTCTTTTAATATTTTTTCTTTTGAAGTCTTGTAAATTTATTTCATTTCCAAATTTAATCATTTTTCATCTGTTATTTAAATCTACAATAATTAATTCAATTAAGCACAAAATTAGGGATAAAAAGCCTAGATAAGCACAAATAAAATCTCTATAAGATTTGGGTTTATCAATCCCCCCATACTTATCCTTTGTTCGTCCTCTAACAAATCAGAGAATAAAAATATTATGAAGGAATATTCAATGATTCACCGCAACAAATGACACAATCAACACTTTTCAACCTACCAAATTCCGTCACACTCAATCAAAAGATCACACTTCGAAAATCGTAAAATTCACTTTCGTTGCAAATTTAAAACTCAAGCATTCACTAGAAAAGATCAAGATAATGAGACGTGTGTAGTGTGGAAGTCAAAACTCATATTTCTCAAAGGTGTTTTAGTTCAAGGAATGCTCATATTTTCTGATTTTTTTTTCAAAGAAACTCTCCATAAGCTTATCTTTCATATCTTTCTCCACTAAATGTTGGAGGAATATGACCCGGTTAATAGGTCTTTTTAAGCTTATAACGTTAGGCCACGGCTCACGGCTACAATAAAGGTAGGGATATTCAAAATGAGAGAAAATAAACAATTATTCCTTCAGCGCATTCCTTCATCTCCTATCTTCCTTCCCTTATTGAATTTCATCATTCCTCCAGCATTTTTCATCTTCCTTTTACTTTCATTCATATTCCCCCATATTTTTTTTTTCTCCAGCTTCTTTCAATCTTCAACAACATTCCCTTTTAGGTTTTTCAATCACCACATTATACAACGTTCAATCCTCCTTCTTTTCTTTTATAATTATATATATCTTCTCATCAACTCCTTTCTCATTCTTCATGATTTTTTTTTTCAAACTCCTCCAATTTTTCTTATCAATCAACACATGAGAGTTATTGAAAATTTTAAAGCGCTAAAGAGTTTATTTCTCTCAAAATGAAGGTAGAGGAATAGTGTATGAGCTAAAATTGGGTAGTTGATGTGGGATTTTGAAAGAATACGAATGTGGGCTAATTGTATGTCTTTGACACACTCCATTCGATTTTTTATAGGCTCAAAAGAGGATACTAGGGATATAAATGATGCATTTGGTAGGCTCGAAAGGCTTAAACGGTCCAAAGATCGCCTAAATCATCCCTAAGTCAACCTCCTCCGTATTTTCGCCTCGAAAGATAATCAGACAAGTTCTAGATTGTTTCTTTTCTTTCTCTCTTTTTTTTTCAATTTTTTTTCAATTTTTTTTTCAATTTTTTTTTTCATGAGCTCACCTTTTACTAATTCACGATTAATTCATATAAGTATGACCTAAAGTGCATAGATTATGTCTCAAAATATGATAAAAAAACTAGTTTGTGCTCAAATCCTTCGGCTACAACTACATCTCATCTCAATCAATTCTAGGTGTGATGTAATTTCTTGAGTGTTCAAAAATCTAGAAAGTCAATTAATGTATCATGTAATCACAAGTGCAGTTTCTCAAAAAATAACCAAAAAAAAAAAATTCATGCTCGAGGATTAAACATTGAAGCACATGCTAAGTGTGGTGACATGAAACAAACACAAATAAAATCTCCCCCACACTTTAGATTTACACTGCCCTCAGTGTCATGCCATTCAAAAAGAATATAGAAGTTGGATGTAGAATAGCAAGAGAACACTTCCCTGGCAGTGTGCTTTAAATTCCATGGAGTGCTACATGTAGATGGTAGAATTCCTCAGTGCTGGAAATCTTTTATTTCAACAGTTTAGCTTTTCCAGAATCTAAATCATATTCCTTTATTCCAATATTCCCTACACACACCAAAATCACAGAGAATTAACCAAATAGAATGAAAAAAAAAATGAAACGAAATAAAATAAATTACTGGGTTGCCTCCCAGCAAGCGCTAAATTTCTTGTCTATAGCTAGACAACTCCCTTTATAGATTATGTTGGATCGTGCAAAGGAGTACTCGGCTCCTCTTGCTCCACAATTCCTTCATGAAAAATTTGCAGTCGATGTCCATTCACCTTAAAGGGATTTCCAGATTCTCCACGGATTTCTACAACACCAAAGGGAAAAACTTCAGTAACAGTAAAAGGCCCGGACCATTTGGAACGAAGTTTACCTGGCATTAGTTTCAAATGAGAGTTGTAAAGAAGAACTTTTTGTCCAGACTCAAATTCCTTGTGCACAATCCTTGCATCATGCCACTTCTTTGTCTTTTCCTTGTAGATTTTCGCATTCTCATATGCATCAAGACGAAATTTCTCCAGCTCATTGAGTTGTAGAAGACGTTGATAACCTGTAGCTTGCATATCAAAGTTCAAAAATTTAGTAGCCCATAATGCCCTATGCTCTAGTTCAACAGGAAGGTGACAAGCTTTTCCATAGACCAAACGAAAAGGGGAAGTTCCTATAGGGGTTTTAAATGTTGTTCTATATGCCCATAATGCATCATCCAATTTACTAGCCCATTCTTTCCTCGAAGATCCAACGGTCTTCTCAAGAATTTTCTTAATCTTCCTATTTGACACTTCTACTTGACCACTAGTTTGAAGATGATAAGGTGTTGCCACCTTGTGCGTGACCCTATACTTAGTTAACAGAGACTCAAAATAAAGATTACAAAAGTGTTTTCCCCCATCGCTAATAGTGGCTCTAGGTGTGCCAAATCTTGCAAAAATATTTTTCTTTAAAAATTGGATCACAACCTTAGAGTCATTGGTTCTATAAGCACTTGCTTCCACCCACTTGGATACGTAATCCACAGCCACCAAAATATATTTATTTCATAAGGAATCTGGAAATGGCCCCATGAAATCAATTCCCCACACATCAAACAATTCACAGACTAAAATATTATTCAATGGCATTTCGTGTCTCCTTGAAATATTACCAACACGTTGGCATTCATTGCAATTCAAAACATAAGTGTGTGCATCCTTGAACAGTGAAGGCCGGTAGAATCCAGCTTGAAGGATTTTTGTAGCAGTTTTACTTGCCCCAAAATGTCCTCCAGTTGGACCACTATGACAATGAGAAAGTATAGAACTTACCTCTTCCGCTGGAATACACCTACGAATAATGCCATCTGCACAAATTCTAAACAAAAGAGGATCTTCCCAAAGATAATATTTTAAATCTGAAAAGAACTTCTTTTTCTGCTGATATGTAAGATGAGAAGGAATAAATTTGCATGACAAATAATTGACAAAATCAGCATACCATGGTAAATTAGAGATGGCATAAAGTTTCTCGTCAAGGAATTCATCTCTAATTACATACTTACCTTCCTCGGGCTTCTCCAATCTCGATATATTATCAGCAACTTGGTTTTCAGACCCCTTGCGATCCACGATCTCTATGTCAAATTCTTGCAGTAGAAGGATCCATCTTATCAATCTTGGCTTGGCATCCTTCTTTTTTAAGAGATACTTCAAAGCTGAATGATCCGTGTGGACTATCACTTTACTCTCTACAATGTATGCCCGAAACTTGTCCAAAAAAAAAAAAAAAAACAACAGCTAGCAACTCTTTTTCTGTGGTGGAGTAGTTCAATTGAGCTCCTGAAAGTGTCATGCTTGCATAGTAGATTACATGCAAGAATTTGTCCCTCTTTTGCCCCAAAACAGCCCCTAAAGCAATATCACTTGCGTCACACATGAGTTCAAACGGTAAATTCCAATCTGGTGCAACAATGATCGGCGTGGTGGTCAACTTTTGCTTTAATACCTGAAAAGCTTGTAAACAATCCTTAGAAAAAACAAAAGGAACATCTTTCATTAGCAAATTAGTTAAAGGCTTAGTAATACTTGAGAAATCCTTGATAAATCGCCTATAAAAACCTGCATGCCCAATAAAACTACGAATTCCTTTGACATTAGTAGGAGGAGGAAGCTTTTCTATGATATCTACCTTAGCTCTATCCACTTCAATACCTTTTTCAGAAATTTTGTGACCAAGGACAATTCCTTCCCTTACCATGAAATGACATTTCTCCTAGTTAAGTACAAGATTCGTTTCTTCACATCTCTTTAGCACTTTTGACAAATTAACCAAACAAGAGTCGAAAGAAGAACCAAAAACAGAAAAGTCATCCATGAAGACCTCAATATACTTTTCAACCATATCATGAAAAATCGACATCATACAACGTTGAAAAGTAGCAGGAGCATTACACAAACCAAATGGCATTCTTTTGTAAGCAAATGTACCATAGGGACAAGTAAAAGTGGTCTTATCTTGATCTTCGGGGTCTATGGGGATTTGCATATATCCAGAATAACCATCTAAAAAACAATAGAAAGCATGACCTGCCAAACACTCTAACATTTGATCAACAAAAGGTAAGGGGAAGTGATCTTTTCTTGTGGCATCATTCAATTTGCGATAATCAATACACACACGCCACCCAGTCACAGTTCTAGTGGGGATTAATTCGTTATTTTCATTTTCAACAACAGTGATTCCCCCTTTCTTAGGAACAACATGCACATGACTTACCCACTTGCTATCGGATATAGGAAAGAACATACCTGCATCAAGGAGTTTGATTACCTCCTTTTTGACGACCTCTTGCATAGCTGGATTCAATCTCCTTTGAGGTTGAGTAGTGGGAGAGTGCTCCTTCTCCATTAAAATTTTGTGCATGCACATGGATGGATTTATTCCCTTGATGTCAGCTATGCTCCATCCAATGGCATATATGTGATCCTTCAGCACTCTCAAGAGCTTATCTTCCTCATCACCTGTCAAGGAAGAAGAAACAATTACTGGCAGTTTATGTTCTTCCTTCAAAAATAAATATTTTAAATGCGAAGGGAGTGGTTTGAGTTCGAGGAATGAGGGTTCTTCTATGGAAGTTTTAAGTGATTTTGGAATATGTCCCAGCTCCCCAATCTTCGAATTCACCGATCTTGGCAAAGGCTTTGATCCCTCCAAGTAGTTCACACATTCCTCCACCTCTTCTCTGCTGGATTCCGTGGACTTTGGACTAACCAAAAGCTTTTCCAGTGGGTCTTCAATAAAAGTATCCTGCACACTACACTCAACAATATCATCAATAGCATCTATTCTATAACAATCAGAAGATCCAGGATATTTCATACTACGAAAAACATTAAAAGTCACCTTCTCATCATTCAACCTCAAAACTAACTCACCTTTTTGAACATCTATGAGAGCTCTTCCAGCAGCTAAGAAAGGAAGACCTAAAATAAGGGGGATCTCACGATCCTCCTCCATGTCTAGCACAACAAAATCAACTGGAAATATAAATTTATCAACTTTAACCAAAACATCCTTTATAACCCCTCTAGGATATTTAATAGACCTATCAGTAAGTTGAAGAGAAATAGTGGTTGGTTTAACTTCTCCAATTCCCAATTTCTCAAAGCATGAATAAGGCATAAGATTTATGCTAGCACCAAGATCACACAATGCTTTGTTAAAATTAGAATTACCTATAGTGCAAGGAATGGAGAAACTACCTGGATCCTTAAGCTTTGGAGGCAATTTATTTTGCAAAATAGCTGAACATTCCTCAGAAATCTTAACAGTTTCAAAATCAACAAGTTTTCTCTTTTTAGTCAAAATATCTTTCAAGAATTTAGCATAAGAAGGCATTTGAGCCAAAGCCTCTACAAAAGGAATATTTATGTGCAATTTCTTAAAAACTTCAAGAAATTTCGAAAATTGTTGATCCAATTGTAGTTGCCTTGCTCTTTGAGGAAAATGAATTGTATTAATATCAATATTATCATTAGAATCAAATTCCTTACCTTTCTTACCCGTCTTACGTGTAGTCTGAGTGTGCTGTTCCTTAGCATCTTCCATTTTTGGTTTCATTCCTCCATCATTCTTTGCCTCCATATCTGTAGAATTCTGCCTCTTTGGCTCCTCTTCCTCGGCCTTGACCACTGTACTCACTGCATTCACTCCTTTCGGGTTTTTCTCAGTATCACTTGGTAGTGTTCCAAGGGGTCGATTTGCTAATTGATTGGCTATTTGACCCATTTGAGCATCCAACCTTCGCAAGATAGCGTCATGATTCTGCAGTCTCGTCTCCATTCCCACAACATGTTTCATCATAAAATCCTCATAAATTGATTTTTGATCTTCTTGCTTGAATCCTGGAGGTGCTGTAGGTACCAATACTCCTTGCTGTCTCATTTGTTGAGGAATGGGCAGTGGAGGAATATGTGTTGGATTATGGGAATTCTCCGTATTTTTCAAAGATAAATTAGGGTGATTCTTCCATCCTGGATTATACGTGGAAATGTATGGATTTGATTGCTGTCTCCATTGATTCCCCACAAAATTCACTGCTTCTTCATCAAAAATGGGTTGTTCCTCGATGACTATTCATTGGACCTGATTTGCTTGATTTGACTGCAGCTGAGAGAATTGATGGGCCAACCCTTCAATCTTAGCAGTAAGTGCATTCAAGACATCCATTTCAAGAACTCCAGCCTTCTTTTCTTGTTTAATATCTGTCCAACCCGCACTATTTTCAGCCATATTTGAAATTATTTCAAGTGCAACTCGTGGAGTCTTCCTGTATAAGCTACCATTGGCTGCCGCATCTAGCATGGAACGCACGGAAGGATCAACTCCGTTATAGAAAATCTGAACTTGTTCAGATGAAGAGAAACCATGTTGAGGACACCTCCTCAACATCTTTCTAAATCTTCCCCAAGCTGTATGTAGTGTCTCCCCATCCTTCTGGCGAAAAGATCCTTCTGGCGAAAAGATGAAATATCCATACGCAGTTGTGCTAGCTTGGCGGGTGGAAAATATTTATTCATGAAGAATTCCACCAACCCATTCCATGTAGTAATAGAGCCAAATGGTAAATCTCTAAGCCATTCTGCTGCTTCACCATGCAAAGAGAAAGGGAATAGTCTCAATCATATGGCATCCGTGCTCACTCCATTGAATTTGATTGTATCACAGATGGATAGAAATCCCTCCAGATGTGCATTAGGATCCTCGGTCTGCGATCCTCCAAATCTCACTTGATACTGTATCATTTGAATGATAGATGGCTTCAACTCAAAAATATTTGCTTCCACAGTAGGGCGAGTGATGCTAGAACCATAAACTCCAGTGGTTTGTCTAGTAAGATCATAGACAGTGACAAGCAAGCAAAACACACCACACGCGCATCAAATGTGCTCTCGGTGCATCTTCTCGGTTGGTTGCTGGAATGGTGAGGATTGTGGCTGGCCTAGGGCCTTTAGCCATGGTTCAAACCCTTCCTTGGGATGTTGGTAAGGGTCCCTGGTCGGTGGTGCAAGCCCCAATGGCCGGCGGACTCGAAAACGACGCAAGCAAAGCGCATGCACAGCTGCTGGAATTTTACAGCAAGTTGCTGTGTCGGTGCGAGGGCTCGTTTGAGTTCTTGGTTGGCTTTTAGCCTATGGCCTTGGACTGGACAGTGCCCCATTGAGTTAGGAAGGTCATGTTTTCGACCGTTCGTGATTCGGATCATTTTTGAGGTCGTACGAGAATTTACGGTGCGATGTGCCAAATTGACTCTCGAAAGAGCGTTTCGTGTTTTGGCCTCCATTTCACCTAGATTTCGACTCTCATAATTTTAGGAGCATAAATTCATAATTTTAAGCGTATTCCTTTTTTTGTAATGCACATGGGCTGTTCTCGATTGGGCTTAAGTCCCCTCACGGTTATCCCATTACCTATTACTCATAGAACTTCTCCAGCCCAGGAACTGGAGCTTTTGCCTTCCCCAGGATTAGAACCCAAGACCTCCTGGACTTATATAGATCTTGGCAGCAATCCTGGTACCAGTTGAGGGCTGAAAAATGTTTTAATTAAATAATTAATTTTATTTATTTAATTCAGGGGAGATGGCTTCTCGTATTTTTGAAAACTAGAAATTTTGCGGTGATTTTATACACCAGGACTATATTTTTATCGGTGTTGGACTTTCAACTAAAATTCAATCTTTTAAGCAGTCCGGCTATTTAATTCACTAACTATTTTTATGAAAACCATTTTTATGAGTTTATTTAAAGCCTAACTTGCACTAGTGGGCTTAATTAGAGTTTAATAGGCCTTAAACTTATTTAATAAACTAATTAGCATATAAAAACACACTAAAACCTAGTCTTGCACAAAAACTCACGCCGCTCACAGTTTTTCAAAAGCAAGAGTTCTCCCTCGGCGCAGCAGCTACTCTCGGCCGTGGGATCAACTGGTACCAGGATTGCTGCCAAGATCTATATAAGTCCAGGAGGTCTTGGGTTCTAATCCTGGGGAAGGCAAAAGCTCCAGTTCCTGGGCTGGAGAAGTTCTATGAGTAATGGGTAATGGGATAACCGTGAGGGGACTTAAGCCCAATCGGGAACAACCCATGTGCATCTTCCTCGTTCTCCATTGCTTCAATCCCTGCTATTTCAACTTTCTCCTCTTGTTTTAATTGTTCTTCCACGTCAAAGTCTGAGGATTTCTCCCTTTGTGCTCTACGTCTCCGTCGAAAAGTATTCTCAATATCTGGATCAAATGGCTCCAAATCTTTCTCTCCTCTAACACGGCTCATGCACAGTAAGATAATCCCTGAAAATAAATAAACAAAACTTTAATCGTACGAATATGCGTAGAATCAAAATTAAATAAAAACCTAATCTCAAGAAAATAATAAATCCTAATATTAAACAATTCAATACCCGGCAACGGCGCCAAAAACTTGACCGACGATTTCGGTTGGGAATAAATCTAGCAGGCGGACTAGGTCAAGTAATAGTATTTGGAGATGAGTCCAGGTATCGTACCCACAGATATCGATGTTTAATTACTAGAATATGAATTATTTTTCCTAATTTAGGCTAATAAAATTCAAATGATGGAAGATAGATTAATCAAAACTAAATTAAACAATTTAAATAAATTAACTAAAGCAAAAAATCCAAATTATTAAATTAGACGAAAATTCAAATTATTTAAAGATGATTAAGGCGCACAACGATACCGAGACAAACTTATAATCCACGTGTCAAATTTAAATTCAATAAATTAATTATTTAATTCACGACGAAATTCTCAAAATTATTCATTAAATAATTCCTCGAATTAATAAACCTAATTCAATCTAACAGTCCAATTATTCCTAACTGAATTTAATTAGATTCAACTTCATTAGATTGCTGTGAAATTCCAGTTTTTCAACCTAAAGTCACACACTGAAATCGAATACTATTTCTAGTCAATTTAACCATGTGTTGATTGATGTGTGAAGCAAATATTAATCTATCGCCTTCCGGTTTTAGATTAACCAACAAATATTCTATTTAATTGGCCAAATTAAAAGAACACGTGATAAACGACATCAATCAATGAATAAAATAAATAATATAATTGAATTAAACTCGAAACATCAAAAAATAATATGTCTCGGCCCTATCATGACCTTAGTCTATAAAAATCTACTCCATAAACTTAAAATAAAATTGCAATTCACTGTTTAAATTCAATGCAGAAAACATGATCAAGAAGGAATGGAAAGAGATTCTCTATAATTTGTAGCGTGTGTGAGGAATTCCTCGCTGGTTTTGCCTTCTTTCTTCCTCCTTCTGTGCACTTCCGTCTTCTCTCTCCGTCTGCTATTACGGCTCTGTTTTGGCACCCTTTTTCTTCTGTACGCTTCTGCCCCCTTTTATTCCTTTTAATGGGCCTTCTCTCTGTATTTTTTTAAAGCCCATCTCCAATTAAACCTTGTAGAATAATAAAATTGTAGATTTTATTTTCAAAGATTAAACTCCATCTTTATCAATAACTTCAATAATATCAAGATAATAAAATAAAAATATTTTATTTCCTTTCTTTTAATATTTTTTCTTTTGAAGTCTTGTAAATTTATTTCATTTCCAAATTTAATCATTTTTCATCTTTTATTTAAATATACAATAATTAATTAAATTAAGCACAAAATTAGGGATAAAAAGCCTAGATAAGCACAAATAAAATCCCTAAAAATCTCTATAAGATTTGGGCTTATCAGTATGCAAGTTCAAGTTTATTTCAAAGCCAAGCTTCAAGTATGTATGTCCTATTTTAAATTTGCATGTGATTTTATTATGTAGTACTCGTTACTTCCAGTTTATACGTGTTGAGTCTTTAGACTCACTAGACTTGATCGATGAAGGTGAGGATGTCTATGAGGAGACAGGAGGTGGCGACCAAGGAGCAGGCTTGGACTAAGCAGAAAGCTAGACCCGAGGACCGCCCACGTTATTTTAAGATTTTAAGCATGAAAATATCAATACTCTGATTTTATGTTTTGATGCGAGATGTTTGAGCAAGCTTTTCTTTTAGCAAAAATTTTATTGGTGATGTTTGATTTCAAATATTCTTTTTATGAACGATGAGTGACGACCGTATGGATTTTTATTTTCGTATTCAAGAAATTTTTAATTTTTCCGCAAATTTTAAGTATGAAAAGTACGGTACGTTACACAGCCCCTTCATATCATCAAGAAAGATCAAGAATATGCAAGAAAATCAATATATTATGCAAGAAACCAAGAAAAACGTGAAGAAATCATTTGATCTATAATATACCATGCAAAACCATTCAAAATACAAAATATAATGTGAATGATGAGAAAAGAAAGGCATAAGACGTGCCATTGCGTGATTTACGCACGAATATTCGAGTCTAGACACGAAGGAGAGTTACCAGAGGGACATAGAACCCTTTGCTAGGACTTTTGCCTTCAAAACCGATGTGAGAGTGCCTAGAAGGCGCGTGTGTGCGGCTGCTACTAGGGAAGAGAAACCATAGGTTTCTTTGTGTTAGGCGTGAGGTTATGAGGCGTAGGATGGGGTTGGGAGTCAAGGTTTGTATATAAATACTTAGGTAAATCTTTAGGCCCACTAATCTAGTATAATATGCCCATTAGTACGTAGGAAAAATATCTCGTTTAGAAAAATTTTCGAAAATATTAACCGAGCCTTCAAAAGTCTTTATTTTATTCAAAAAATTATCGGCATATTATTCTACGTGTAAAAATATCTCAAAAGACACTATTTTTTAAATTTACACATTAATTATACCATATATTAAAAAATTATTTAACCAAATTTTTTTCCTTTGCAGTCTCCCGTCTCTGTTTCTCGGTCGCGCCTCGAATAATATTTGAAAACACTGATTTATGCATTCTAATAGAAATTCTTATTTTTACATGTAAACATGCCTACCACATTTAATTAATTCAATTAAAATAATTTAATTACTTATTTTCAATTTTTCTTAGATATGCATGCAGTTACCCATGACCAGTAGTTGTTCATGGGTATGGGCTAAGGCTCATGTTCGTTCAGCCTAAAGTCATCTCTTTTTGTACCGATCATGGGCTAATAGGCTGAACCAATATGAGCTTAGCCCATACCCATGAACCGGTACTGGTCATGGGTCGTTAGGATAGGCTATGGCTCATGCTGGACCATCCTAATGACCCGTGACCCGTAGTGGTGCATGGGTATGGGCTAAGGCTTATATTGATTCAGCCTAAGGGCTCATGATCATTACACAATGTTTGCCCCGTTGAACATTAAATATACATCTTAGAGCTTAATTTTTTTATAAAAATTACACGAACACCCTCTACACCACCTGGAAATCTGAGGTATTGAAGTATTTTGATGATATTGGTATATGATCAAAATGAGCAGCGAGAAAAACAAGTAGAAATAAAACTCAATTTGCTACAAGTCATATTACAGGTTGACTAGACTAGTTCGTACATTATATATACTAACCAGACGCTGTCGATTGCTGTATTTGCGACATACAGTTTGATTTTCAGCCTCCAGTTAGCATAGATAACGTCCGAACTAATTTAGTTAGCCTGAAATATGATTTGTAGCAAATTTTGTTTTTTCCTAACCGTTCTGCTCGTTGGTCAATTTTATTATTGTTTATAAGATATTATAGAAATACTTCAATTCACCAAATTTTCACCTGATGCAGGGAGTGTTCGCAAAATTTTTATAAAAATTTGGTATATGTTCAAATCCTATTGGACGCAATTTATCAAAAAAATATTCATAAGAAGTTTCCATATCTCTTGTTATTTGGGATGCAAGAAGACATTGTTTTTGCTAATCGAATTATTCTGACTAAGATGAAGATATGTTAAGATTTAATATGCTTATTTAATTTTCAAATAGGAGAAGTCCGAATTTTCAATATTTTACATGAGGTTTGATGTAAAAAAAAAAAAATTATTTGAGTTTCAACCAATGATATTTATAAGTTTTCTAAATAATTTTTAGTTATTGTTTTAAAATTTTCGATTGTATTTATATATTTGAAAATAATATATTTAAATTTGGAGTACTTTGTTTGATAAATAACTTATTTAAAGACATAATGAGTGAAACATTTTTAATTCCAATTGGGTTCCCGTTTCAGATTGAATCACTTGTGAATCCAATCCAATCCTATTCAATATCCTGGAAAATTGGTCTCATCCGGTCTCCCTGCAATTCGGGGCCTGATTAATTCGGTTCGAACCAGTTGGATAGCAACTCTGATATCTATATCCGCCACATATATTTATTTTATGTTAAATTAAATTATTATTTTTTTACTACATTTAGGCTAAATTATTTTTAGATGAGCTATCGTAGATAGGGATATAAACAAACCAAACCGTTCGCGAGCTATTCGGAGCTCGGCTCGATAAAAAACTTGTTTGAATTCGTTTGTTAATCATATCAAACCAAGCTCAAGCTCGATTTTGAGCTCGACAACTTAATCAAACCAAGCTCAAGCCTAAGCGTATTCGGCTCGTGAGCTCGCAAACATGTTCGTTAATAGGCTCGCGAGCTCGAACTCGGCTCGTTTAGGTGGCTCGTAAGCTCGAGTTTGACTCATTTGTTGAGTTGACAAATAAAAATATTAGTACTAATAAAAGTTAAACTTTTATGTCTAATATAAAATTAGTTCATAGATATATTTAATTTTAACAAGCTCGAATCAAGCTCAAATTCGAGCTCAATTGTATTTTTACGAGCTCGAAAACGAGCCGAACTCAAGTCAGACTTGTTAAATATGATAAACGAGCTATTAATAAACCAAGCTCGAGCCCGGCTTGATTAACATGATAAACGAGCTTTTAACGAGTCGAAGTCGAGCTTTTCACAAGGTTAGTAATTTCAAGACAAGTACAATTCTAGCCTGATGATAAAAACTCGCATAAAGCTCGAGTTTGAGCTCGAGCTCTATCAATCTTAAACGAGCCAAACTCAAGCCAGATGATAAAAGCTCGAATCAAGCTCGAGCTCGAGCTCGAGTTTGAGCTTGAATTAATATTAAACGAGCCAAGCTCAAGCTTGATACTGTTCGTTTGGTTTGGATAATTTACATCCCTAATCATAGATACTCATTATTTTTTTTCGAGAATTACAATTTTAGATCAGTAAGTTGATATATTTGACTTTTAAACTTGTACTTTGTCAAAATTTGATTTTCATAAAGTGATTGAATTTTTTGTTTGTTTTAATTTTTTTTTTTATCCGAAGTCATAAAATTTACCTAATGTTGCTTATTCGACATCAATTTTTTCTTACGTATTTCATGACGCTAATAAAATCTATATTATAGACATTAAAATCTACATAAACAAAATAAAAGAGAAATAATCTTTTTTTCTTTCAATTTTAAAATCTTGAGATTAGTTTTCATATATTTTTGTAATTTAGTTTTTTTGTATTGATTTAATGTGTGCAACATAATTTTTTTCGACCTATAAATTAAATAGGAGAACATCTATATCAATAAAATTTGATTAATTTGCTGACTTTTAGCAAAAAAATAATTAAAATCAAAAAATATATTTAATACAAATTATCAAATCAAAAAATAAAAGAGACTAAAATATTTTCTTTGTTTTTTAAATGTTATTTTAGAGCAGCAAAGTACAATTATTAGAAATATAAATATGCAGAAAACAAGTCCGGGGTGGTTCACCGGCGGTCCGAGCAGTGAAATCGGCCAGCCGACGTCGTCTTTACTGGCTGACTGGAATGCTTACGCCGCCGCTTCCAAATCCGAAGTCGAAGCCGACGTAGATTCCTCATTCGATATCGAAGCCGCCGTGCGCACCGCCAACGACAAAGTCACCAGTACTTTCGATGTGTAAGGTTTCCAAAAACCTACCCGTCGTCAATAATTCGAGGATGTTACTCTTCGGTTTTATTTGATTTGATACCAGTGTTACTGTTTGAGATCCATGTTCTGTTGTTAATTGCTGAGAAAAGAATTTATTGTTTGGTTATCAGTGGTGCGTGATAAAAGCATAGATTAGATATTTTTTTTATCAATAGAGATTTGCAAATGCTAATGCAGCTTATATCTTCACTTGTTGACACCATCAATACTTGGTTAAACATACGAACTGGTGCTAGTATTTGCCGATTCTTGCTTTAGCCTAATTTTTTTACTTAGGAAAGCTTTAATGGGGCTACCATGAGTCCTTGATAATTTCACCTTCCCCTTTTCCAGGATCACTAATAACTTCTGTAGTAAACAATAAAAATGCGAAACTTGTTACTTCATATAACTGCCTAACTCACTCACTTGACCAACAGTCCTGCTTCTGCAACTTTGCCCTTAGTATTGGGTTTGTAGCTCTTATTAATTGAAAGTTAACGGATCTATAGTGGAAATAAATTTCTTTTTTATGTATGACTAGTCCGTTTAGTAAGTATTTCCACGGGAACAAGTTGCTGGACATTGGATATTTAGTGTTTCTCTTGTTTGGAGTTGTAGTGAAAATAATATAGAAAAGAAAACTTTTGAAACAGGTTGGTTTTTGTGGTGTTAACTAGGATTCTTCCCAAATTTCAACTATGCTTCTCCTTTATAATTTTGCAGTCTTCAAATTGTACACCAATCAAGCCAATATATATACCCAACAACTCTTCAATGCGCATAATTTATATTTTTCGAAGTACGATTTGTAGACTGATAATTTTTTCAGTGTCTAAAACACTTATGAATATGGAAGTGTTTATCATCTTCCTAGATGGTACATATGGGACAGTTCTTATGAGAATCGTCGAAAATAGATTGTACATCTGGGACAGTTCTTGTGAGACTAAAATAGATAGTACATCTGAGACAGTTCTTGTGAGAATGATCGAAAATAGATAGTACCTCTGGGACAGTTCTTGTGAGAATCCTCGAAAATATGCCAAGAGTATTTTAAACGCAAAAAAAATTGATTTTTCTCGCGTGGATAGACTTTAGAAAATATAAATGAGTAGGAAATAATTTTTCCTTTATTACTGTCTATGTTATTATGTTGTAGTTATCACATGTCTTAACCATCTGTTGTATAGAAGATAAGAACCCATATACTGTAAGCACCATTCGATGCTCCACCATTGATTTCATATTTTGGGAGATATAACATACAGGAGAGCCACTGTTGCAACCTCATGATTATGCTTATATGTCAACAATAACCCACATAAAGAAAATTATAATAGGGCTTCCATGAGTCCTCGATCATTTAACTTTCACCTTTCCCAGACATCACTAATAACTTCTGTAGTAAATAATACTAATCAAAATGCAAAATGTGTTACTTCATATAACTACCTAACTCACTCACTCACCTGACCAACAGTCCTGCATCTGCAACTTTGCCCTTAGTATTGGGTTTGTAGCTCTTATTAAATGAAAAGATAAGGATCTATAGTGGAAATAAATTTCTTTTTTATGCTCGACTATTCCATTTGGTAAGTATTTCCAAGCGGAACAAGTGGCTAGACATTGGTTATATTGTGTTTCTCTTCTCTGGAATTGTAGTGAAAATAATATAGAAATTAGAAAACCTTTGAAACAGTTCTTGTGAGAATCCTTGAAATATGCCAAGAGTATTTTAAATGCAAACAAAATTGATTTTTCTCGCGTGGATAGACTTTAGAAAATATAAATCAACTGCAGTGGGAAATAATTTCTCCATTATGACTGTCTATGTTATTATGTTGTGGTCATAACATGTCTTAACCATCTGTTGTATAGAAGATAAGAACCCACTTGCTGTAAACATCATTCTGTGTTCCACCATTCATTTCATATTTTGGGAGTTATAACATTCAGGAAACCCACTTTGATAACGGATCTATTCCATTTAGTAAGTATTTCCACGCGGAACAAGTGGCTAGACATTGGTTATTTTGTGTTTATCTTGTTTGGAGTTGTAGTGAGAATAATATAGAAATTAGAAAACCTTTGAAACAGTTTGGTTTTTGTGGTGTTAAGTTTGTTCCCAAATTTCAACTATCCTTCTCCTTTATAATTTTTTAGTCTTCTAATTTTGCACTATCCAAGCCAATATATATACCCAACAGGTCTTCAATGCACATATTTCGTATTTTCGCTGTACAATTTGTAGACTGATAATTTTTTCTGTGTTTAATGCACTCATGAATATGGAAGTTTTTATCATCTTCCTGGATGGTACATCTGGGACAGTTCTTGTGAGAATCCTCGAAAATATGCCAAGAGTATTTTAAACGCAAACAAAATTGATTTTTCTCGCGTGGATAGACTGTAGAAAATATAAATGAATTTCGCTGTACAATTTGTAGAATGATAATTTTTTCTGTCTAATGCACTCATGAATATGGAAGTGTTTATCATCTTCCTGGATGGTACATCTGCGACAGTTCTTGTGAGAATCCTCGAAAATATGCCAAGAGTATTTTAAACACCAACAAAATTGATTTTTCTCGCGTTAAAAGACTTTAGAAAATATAAATGAGTAGGAAATAATTTTTCCTTTATTACTGTCTATGTTATTATGTTGTGTTTATCACATGTCTTAACCATCTGTTGTATAGAAGATAAGAACCCATATACTGTAAGCACCATTCGTTGTTCCACCATTGATTTCATATTTTGGTAGATATAACATACAGGAAAGCCACTGTTGCAACCTCATGATTATGCTTATATATCAACAATAACCAACATAAAGAAGAATATAATAGGGCTTCCATGAGTCCTTGATCATTTAACTTTCACCTTTCCCAGGCATCACTAATAACTTCTGTAGTAAATAATACTAATCAAAATGCAAAATGTGTTACTTAATATAACTACCTAACTCACTCACTCACCTGACCAACAGTCCTGCTTCTGCAACTTTGACCTTAGTATTGGGTTTGTAGCTCTTATCAAATGAAAAGATAACGGATCTATAGTGGAAATAAATTTCTTTTTTCCATTTGGTAAGTATTTCCACGCGGAACAAGTGGCTAGACATTGGTTATATTGTGTTTCTCTTCTCTAGAATTGTAGTGAAAATAATATAGAAATTAGAAAACCTTTGAAACAATTCTTGTGAGAATCCTCGAAAATATGCCAAGAGTATTTTAAACGCAAACAAAATTGATTTTTCTCGCGTGGATAGACTTTAGAAAATATAAATGAATTGCAGTGGGAAATAATTTCTCCATTATGACTGTCTATGTTATTATGTTGTGGTCATAACATGTCTTAACCATCTGTTGTATAGAAGATAAGAACCCACTTGCTGTAAGCATCATTCTGTGTTCCACCATTCATTTCATATTTTGGGAGATATAACATTCAGGAAACCCACTTTGATAACGGATCTATTCCATTTAGTAAGTATTTCCACGCGGAACAAGTGGCTAGGCATTGGTTATTTTGTGTTTATCTTGTTTGGAGTTGTAGTGAAAATAATATAGAAATTAGAAAACCTTTGGAACAGTTTGGTTTTTGTGGTGTTAACTAGGATTGTTCCCAAATTTCAACCATCCTTCTCCTTTATAATTTTTTAGTCTTCTAATTTTGCACTATCCAAGCCAATATATATACCCAACAGGTCTTCAATGCACATATTTCGTATTTTCGCTGTACAATTTGTAGACTTATAATTTTTTCAGTGCCTAATGCACTCATGAATATGGAAGTGTTTATCATCTTCCTGGATGGTACATCTGGGACAGTTCTTGTGAGAATCATTTTAAACGCAAACAAAATTGATTTTCTCGCGTGGATAGACTTTAGAAAATATAAATGAATTTCGCTGTACAATTTGTAGAATGACAATTTTTTCTGTGTCTAATGCACTCATGAATATGGAAGTGTTTATCATCTTCCTGGATGGTACATTTGGGACAGTTCTTGTGAGAATCCTCGGAAATATGCCAAGAGTATTTTATACGCAAACAAAATTGATTTTTCTTGGATGGATAGACTTTAGAAAATATAAATGAACTGCAGTGGGAAATAATTTCTCCATTATGACTGTCTATGTTATTATGTTGTGGTCATAACATGTCTTAACCATCTGTTGTATAGAAGATAAGAACCCACTTGCTGTAAGCACCATTCTGTGTTCCACCATTGATTTAATATTTTGGGAGATATATAACATTCAGGAAAGCCACTGTTGCAAATGTTGACGACACACTCTTTTCAGCTGGCCCTTTTTGATTTTTTTCCAAATGCATATTCCTCTGCCATCATCCAACCTCATCCCTCTATTGCCAGATCCACCTCCTAGCCTCTCTTCATTTGTGGTTGTAGGTTGATGCAAATGAACCACTGAATCATTCATCTCATTGATATGGCCGCTGCTTGGGTTTTCGTTTTGGAATTGTTTCCGGAGCAAATTTGAGTTACCCCACCCCGCCAAGGTCCTTTTACCATTGATCACCACCTGTGCGTAAGATTGCCTACCGTACTTCTCGTAAGCTGTTAGATCAAAGGTATCTACCCGAATTCGAATGTCAAGGGTCTGCCCCTCCAACTGAATTTTCATCCTATTGCAAACAAACCCTCCTTCCGTGCCTTTCACCTTGATCTTTGCTGCCCCTAAGTCTGTAAGTAATGTTTCCGCGCCTATGTCGATCAACCCCCCGCATTGATCCCCTATGCTTTTGAAAGTTTCTTTCGACCATAGATTCCATGGTAGTCCAAAGATCCTAACCCAACTGTTGCAACATTTGTCCACCGTGTCCGCTGTATTGATATCAGGTTTCCATGCCTCGAAATTCAAAGACACCCCATTGTCAGAAAAACCTTTCTTCAACTTTAGATAATATGCGTACTCGGAAGGGTCGGAGGCAGTGTTCTAAATTGGCGGTCGAGGCGGCCGCCTAGGCGGTGTCGAGGCGGTAGGCGGCCCTCGACCGCACTGCCTATGCATGAGGCGGGTGTTTTAGGTGGCCCAAGCTATACGGTGTTGGGGAGGCGGGTCGAGGCGGGGCGAGGCGGGGCGAGACGGCAAGCAGGCGGGCTAGGCAGTCAAGATTTTTAAGTTGTAATCAACAATTTTAAAAACTCAGTCAAAGTCAACTAATTTTAAATATTAAAACCCTAACACACCTCATTTTCTTTATTTTATTTTTGGTTTTCACTCTCAACTCTTAACTCTCAACCACTCTTATTTTAGTCTACTACTTGTTCTAATGATGGATAATTGATTGAAACTTTGAAATTCAAATTTAGTTTTTTGATAAAAATAATTATATTACTTTGTTAGCATAATAACATTAATATGACAATGAATCTTTATTAATTGCACATTCTCTAGATGATATTATATTTTGTGCTTAAACATTATTTAATTGCACATTTTACATAAAAATGATTATATTGCATGATTATCTATAAAAAAGTTACTTAAAAAAATTCAACCGCCTAGGCACCGCCTGGGCGGCCGAGGCGGTAGGCGGTCACCGCCACCGCCTCCCGCCATTTACAACCTTGGTCGGAGGGCCACCAAACCGCTTTGTTAGCTTGGAATGGAAATAGTTCAACTATCTTGTTTGTGTATTTGGCTAGGCCTTTCTTTATCTGATCCCACGAACTGTTCACTCTTCCCCTAGTAACAATGAGTGCTTTTCCTAACCATCATTGGCCTATCACTGTCCTACTTCTCTTTCAGCAATCCTCGGCCACCCTCCTCCACTTTTTTGCTGTTATATCAGATTGTTGTATTACATCTTGTCTTTGCTGACCCATATCCGAAGGTTGGTTGAAGCACTTTCCTCTGAGAAATCCCCGACAGCAGCCTTACTAGTGTATTCAAGATTTTCTCCCATCCCCCTTAATTATAGCCGCTAGGAACAATTGTGATCTGTTTTCGACCTCTGAAACTGAACTTGGTAATCTCTAAGAACCTTCCACGCTTGTTTGAAAATCGTTGTATAGTGAAGACCGCATTCCTGCCCCTAAAACGAAGGATATCCGTGCCCGAGACAGGATTGTTGATGAATTCCTTGAAACTTAGACTGAGCCAGCTAGCTTCTTCTCGGTTTAAATCCAGCAAATAGGTTGCGTTCCTAGTTTTTTCAGACCACCAAAGAGACAATCCCCCATTGCCCAATCTCAGGTTGAAAACTTTATGTTCAATAGAGACTTCATCCCTCGCACCTTTCCTTAGAACAGTAGGCACTCTTGAATTTATCCTGTTCATATTTTTGTCGACGAAAAATCCACTGGTGCCTACTGGATTGTGAACACTAAACACCAAGGTCGTCCGAGCAAGATAAACCGACAAAAAGGATCACAGAACTCCCGTGAAGGTAGGAGTTGACCTGCGCAAGAGATTATTTCGGAGAGAAATATAGGAAAAAGGATGAAAAACGAGAGAAAAAATCGAGAGAAAGGTAAACAGATGTCGCTGCCGGCGGTGAAGACCGGCGCCGGTGACGGAAGAGAGCTACGACGCCTTTCCTCAGCAACAGAGAGTCATGGAAGGAAACGGGAAAGGAGTGATGGATCGCAAAAGAGGAGAGAGCATTTTTTAAAAAAATTCTCTCTCTAGGGCACACAATTAGATAATTCTTCACAGGCATCACTAATAACTCCTGTAGTAAATAATACTAATCCAAATGCAAAATGTGTTACTTCATATAACTGCCTAACTCACTCACCTGACCAACAGTCCTGCATCTGCAACTTTGCCCTTAGTATTGGGTTTGTAGCTCTTATTATATGAAAAGATAACGGATCTATTCCATTTGGTAAGTATTTCCATGCGGAACAAGTGGCTAGACATTGGTTATTTTGTGTTTTTCTTGTTTGGAGTTCTAGTGAAAATAATATAGAAATTAGAAAACCTTTGAAACAGATTGGTTTTTGTGGTGTTAACTTGGATTCTTCCCAAATTTCAACTATGCTTCTCCTTTATAATTTTTTAGTCTTCAAATTTTGCACTATCCAAGCCAATAAATATACCCAACAGGTCTTCAATGCACATATTTCATATTTTTCGCAGTACAATTTGTAGACTGATAATTTTTTCAGTGTCTAATGCACTCATGAATATGGAAGTAAGGATAGTTTTTGTGAGAATCCTCGAAAATATGCCAAGAGTATTTTAAACGCAAACAAAATTGATTTGTCTCGCGTGGATAGACTTTAGGAAATATAAATGAACTGGAGTGGGAAATAATTTCTCCATTATGACTGTCTATGTTATTATGTTGTGGTTATAACATGTCTTAACCATCTATTGTATAGAAGATAAGAACCCACTTTCTGTAAGCACCATTCTGTGTTCCACCATTGATTTCATATTTTGGGTGATATAACATTCAGGAAAGCCACTGTTGCAACCTCATAATTATGCATATATATCAACAATAATCAACTAACGCAAAGAAGAATATAAGCTAAAATGAGATAAAATGAAAATAAGGTTCCCAGAGGTAACCCTCTGTGCAAGGGAATCAACCCAAAAAAAAAAAGCAAAAGCTTGGTCTCGAAATTTGAACAAATTAGTAGAATGAGTTTTAATTTCACTCCCCATTATATTTTATGTATTCACTCCCCCATTTCTAGATTCTTCATTCTTCCAAGACTCCAATGAGGCACAATATTCAAAGCCCATAATAATATAAAAGTCCATAGCAGCCACAAATATTCACCTCAAAAGGCCATAGGATATGAGCCTCTGTATCCCATTGTTGTGTCGCAGGTGCAAGGGAATTCAACCCTGACCCTCCCACCATCCCCACCAAAAGCTTGGTCTCAAAACTTGAACTAATTAGTAGAATGAGTTTTAATTTCCCTCCCCATAATATTTTATTCATCACTCCCCCATTTCTAGATTCTTCCAAGACTCCAATCTGGCACAATATTCGAAGCCCGTAATAATATAAAAGTCCATAACAGCCACAAATATTCACCCCAAAAGGCCATAGGATATGAGCCTCTGTATCCCATTGTTGTGTCGCAGGTCAATTACTTAAATCATAAATTTTTTTTCATCAGGTTGAAATTTTAGAGGACTGATAAAAAAAAAATTTTAGAGGAGTTGTTTCTCAAGCATAAACCAATCTTCATTGGTGAGCTTGGATGAAGATGTGATTCATTTAAAAGAGAGAAATTTAAAGATTGTCGCTAAAAATCCTAATATATTCTAAATTAGCAAGCGATGCCAACAAAGCACTAATCTATGGTCTGTAAGCTGCTATAAGAACAGCAAAATCCATTAAAATTGCAAGGCTAGCTTTTGTAAAATCCCAAGGAGCTGCTATCATATGGTTGATACAGGGGTATTACATTATGTTCATCATCACTTTTGTTTGAGGTTCATGAATTTTCAGTAAAACAGAATATTGAATAAAGTTAGGTCTGCCACTCTTCCAAATGTATGGCCTTTTTGCGAACAACCTACATTTAGATAGGGTATGCTACACTTGTCTTATTAGTTTTCAAATAATGTTGAAGATGATCAATGTGGTACACTAATATTAGAATGTTTTGAAAAGGAATTTTTACTCTTGGTTTTATTTTACTGTTGTAATGATGAATAAGTATAAGATTTATCAAATTTGTAGATGCAGGTGTACGAAACTAAGAGTTTGATAGTGATATATGGATGGAAAAGGCCCGATATTCACTAACATTTTTCACCTTAATAACAGAGGAAGTAGAATATCAAGCATTTGACTTGAGCACCACAGGAAGCTTTGGACTGATTTCCTACCAGCACACTTTCTCTCTGGCCTTGTGAGCAAATCATTGCTTGATTTCTGCATAATATTTTACTCTACCTCGAGAAGCACTTGTACTTGACGAGATGAAACAACCTAGTAGCAAAACTTGCCTTAGTTTGGTTCGTTTTTTTTCCAATCTAGCAACAGGAAATTACAGCTCTATGTGGCTTTTCTAGCTGTCTTCTCCCAATAAGCCCAAGCCTTAGCTGTCAATTGTATCAAAATATGTGATTAATTTTCCAATTTGTTTCCTCTGTTTCATAGACCTCAATTTTTGTTCCTCGACAGGGTTTCTAAAGGAATGAGGGGGTTACCCAGGAACTTCAACTCTGCCACTAGCATTGTTCCTTCTGGAAAATCTCTTATGTACTTTGGATTGTTCCTTGCTACTGGAGTTTTCTTCATCTTCATTGCTTTCACCATATTCCTGCCTGCGATGGTGCTGAAGCCTCAAAAATTCGCTATCTGCTTCACTATTGGCTGTGCCTTCATAGTTGGTTCGCTTTTTGCCCTCAAAGGTCCAAAGGCTCAGCTTCAACACATGTTTTCTAAGGAGGTATTATAATTATATTTTTTTAGAAATTTAATTTATTCATTATTTTTCCTTACAGGAACAGAATGAGTTGTCTTTTATACTTTTGTATTCTTCCATCCACTTTCCTGGAAGTCTTTGAACCCAGTCAATTACATTTTCCTTTCTGCAGAGACTTTCTTTCACGTTAGGATTTGTTGGCAGCATGGTGGGTACAGTTTATGCATCCATGGTTCTTCACAGCTATTTTCTTTCAGGTTTCTTCTCCATACTACAGGTATGAAACTCCCACCCTCTCCTATAACAATTATCCTCATAATTAATACATTAGTTCTAATTTTATATTACTCTTCTCCAATTGTTCTTGTTTATGTATTTGTCACAGAGGAAATCTTGACCTGTTCTGCAAACGAATGAGGTTTTTAGATACTGCATTAAACTTTCCTAGCATATCTTTTTCCCAGAAAAACTAGAGTGGACAGTTACTGTGATTAAACTTTTTTGTGCTTTGAATCTAGCGCTGCTTTCGGCTCTGTGCGTTAGTCTTGAATATCAACTCTCTCAAGGGAAAAATGTACTATTTATTGCCTTATTGGTTCTGTAGATAATTCAATGCTCTATGCTTTATGCGAAAGAGCTGTGTCCAACTCTGGCATCTAGTCTGAAACTTGGGGTGGTGCCAGGGGATGTCCCTGCTGGATTGAAGTGGAGCCATTGAGATGCCTTATTATGTTCTCAGAATGCATGATGACGCATCCTGAGCCTTCCTCATTTATTAGTGACCCCTTCCTTTCTCTACCTTTAAATAACACACTAAGTGTGTCACGCCCCGTATCCGAAGCGTTGGTGACATCTGTCATTGTTTAACAATTACTTGAAAACAATTAATCCTCGTATCGAAATGCCAAATAACTAGTCTTTTTCATAACTAAAACATTGTCTATACATTGACAATAGAATAAAAATACATTGGAGTTGCGGAAGCGGAACTAAAATAAAGGAAAATAAAATCTTGATTCTTGAATCTTGCTCATCGACTACCATCCCCAGAAAGCTTCTTGTTCCTCCTCATTCAGTTGCTCTTCATTTTTATCTGAAATTTGTAAGGGGTGAGTGTTTTGGGAAACACTCAGCAAGAGGAGGGTCGATCGATTTCCAATGATACATATATAACTTAATCTTTAAAGCATTTCTTTAACAAACTTTCAAATCTTATTATTTTTAAATTATCATAACAGAAACGAATCAAATATGAGACAGAAGTTATCAGATGATTCAGAGCAATTCAGAAGCAAATCAGAACAAACACAACATTGTTACTCATCTCATTTCTATGGTCAAATTGTCCCCAATATGTTAGTCTTCTAAGGGGTGAGGTCAGGACACTGTTTTGTACCCCACCGATGGGGCCAGACAAAACATGTTTTATACCTACCAATGGGGTCCAGACTGAATACAATTCTCGTCCCATTTCAAATCGAGTTGTAACAGTGCATCACAGAATTCAGATTTATCGAACAGAACTACAGCCTCAAAGAATATCTAAGACCAGAATGAAACCTAATATTCATCGATCGAAATTTTAAAGATAAGAACATGTTGACTTTCGAAAATAAAAACATACATAACGCGCGTCATGATATTTTATTCAAGTTTTAAAATACAACGAATTATATAACAAAAACCCACGTACCGAAATGCGTAGGTATGCTTCGAAATTTGCAGATTCTTGAACGAAGTTTCTTCCGAAGTTTTCACAATACTTCGGCGTGTTGCTCGAGCAATTTATGTGCTCAATCCAGCAGCACCTCGACGTATTTGCTTGAGTACTCGAACTGCACGAAGTTGGTTCTTCTTTCTCCCTTGCCTTGGCCGAATTTTGGTTGCTTTATGGAGGGGAGAAAACCGAAACTTGGGAGGCTTTTTGGTGTGTGTTTTTCCTTCAACTTTGGAGTGCTATTTATACAGGAAAACTTTGTCCCTTCACCTCCCCCGTGACATTGTCCCTTCATCTCCCCCATGACTTTGTCCCTTTATATCTCCCATGACTTTGTCCCTTTATCTCCCCCAAGAAATGAAATGAATGTAGTCAAGGCTATCTCAAGCACCAAAGGTCACATAGACTTTCTAAAAGGTCATTTCTTGCATAATTAATTTGTCCAATCCCTTGGCTCCTCCTTTAACTCCCTATTCCTTACATGATTTACTTCGGAAATTCCGAGTTCTCACATCCCACCCTCCTTATTTAAAGTTTCGTTCTCGAAACTTGGATCAGCTCGATCTTTTGAATAGATGAGGATATTGTGTGCGCATCTTCTCTTCTAGTTCCCAGGTTGCTTCTCGTTCAGTATGATTTGACCACTGTACTTTGGTATGTAATTGTCCAGTGTCTCAACACTTGATCTTTTACGTCCACTATTCGAATAGGGACCACTTCATATTTAAGTTCTTCATTCAGATGTCCTTCCATCATCAGCGGCGCAACTTTGAGAACATGACTCGGGTCTGAGACATATTTCCTCAGTTGTGAGATGTGGAATACGTTATGAATTCTGGACATATCTAGTGGCAAAGCCAATCGGTAGGCTAGGGTTCCCAGTTTTTCCAGTATCTCGAACGGTCCTACATACCTTGGATTCAACTTTCCGGATTTACTGGACCGAACCACTCCAGAGACTTTGACATATGCCTTTTCACTGATTTCCAATTCCAACGGTCTTCTCTTCAAATCTGCCCAACTCTTTTGTCTATCTTGAGCTGTTTTGAGTCTTTCTCTTATTATGGCAACTTTGTCAATGGTTATTCGAACAAGCTCTGGTCCAGTAATAGCCTTTTCTCCGACTTCATCCCAGTATAGAGGTGATCTACACTTTCGGCCATATAATGCCTCATTTGGAGCCATTTCAATGCTGCTGTGATAACTGTTATTATAAGCAAATTCTATCAGGGGTAACTGTTCACTCCAATTTCCATGAAAATCCAAAGCACATGCCCTCAACATGTCCTCGAGAGTTTGAATTGTTCTTTCAGTTTGGCCATCAGTCTGTGGATGATAGGCCGTGCTGAGGCTGACTTTGGTTTCCCATTACTTCTTGGAAACTTTTCCAAAATTGTGATACGAATCTTGGATCTCTGTCAGATAATATGCTTGTCGGGACTCTGTGTAATCTCACTATATTGTCCATGTACAAGGTGGCTAATTTGTCCAAGTTGTAATTCATTCGCACTGGTAAGAAATGTGCAGATTTTGTCAACTTGTCCATGATTACCCAGATCCCATTGTGACCTTGCCTTGATTTCGGTAGCCCTACTACGAAATCTATGGAGATGTTTTCCCACTTCCACTTTGGTATTTCTAATGGTTGTAGGAGTCCTCCAGGCCGTTGATGTTCCGCCTTGACTTGTTGACAGGTTAACCACTTGGAAACAAAGACAGCTACGTCTTTCTTCATTTCATTCCACCAGTAATTATTTTTCAGATCTCGGTACATCTTGGTGCTTCTCGGATGAACATAAAATTTCGATTTATGTGCCTCGGCCATTACTTCTTCACGAATCCCATCGATGTCTGGCACACACAAACATCTTTTCATCCATAGGACACCATTTCCATCAGCCTGGAATTCTTCGGCATTTCCTTCTTGAATTTGTTCCTTAATTTTTGTGATAGAGGGATCTTGGTTTTGTTTCAATTTGATTGCTTCTCTAAGGGATGGTTGTGCTGATAGAGAAGATAAGCTCATTTTACCAATGTTCATTCGGCTCAAAGCATCTGCTACTTTATTTGCTTTACCCGGATGGTAGTTGATTGATAAATCATAATCTTTCAGAAGTTCAATCCACCTTCTTTGCCTCATGTTTAATTCCTTTTGGGTGAATATGTACTTGAGGCTCTGGTGATCAGTGAATACTTCGCATTTTACTCCATAAAGGTACTGCCTCCAGATTTTGAGCGCAAATACTACTGCAGCTAACTCAAGGTAATGAGTTGGGTAATTTTGCTCATACGGTTTTAATTGCCGTGATGCACAAGCAATTACTTGACCTTCTTGCATAAGCACACACCCTAACCCTCCATTTGAAGCGTCACTGTATATTGTGAAGTTCTTGCCGTCCTCGGGAAGAATTTGTACTGGTATGGATGCGAGTTTCGCCTTCAGGGTTTCAAAACTCTTCTCACTTGCTTCATTTCAAATGAATTTCGAATTTTTCTGTGTAAGTTTGGTAAGAGAAATGGCTATCGAAGAAAATCCTTCCATGAATTTTCTATAGTATCCAGCTAAACCCAGAAAACTTCTTATCTCGGTTACTGTTTTTGATTGAGGCCAGTCCTTGATCGTCTCTACTTTCTTAGCGTCCACTGACACACTTAATTCAGAGATTATATGTCCCAAGAACGCTACACTTTTTAGTCAAAATTCACACTTCTTGAATTTGGCATAGAGTTCCTTTTCTCACAGTGTTTGCAAAGTCAGACCTAGATGTTCTCTATGTTATTCCTCACTTGGTGAGCATACCAGAATATCATCTATGAAAACAACCACAAACTTATCATGGTATGGTTTGAATACACGGTTCATAAGGTCCATGAATGCTGCAGGAGCATTTGTTAAACCAAAAGGCATCACCGTGAATTCGTAGTGCCCATATCTTGTTCTAAACGCGGTTTTAGGAATATCTTCTGCTTTGTCTTTCAGCTGATGATAACCTGACCTTAGATCGAGCTTTGAGAAAACCTTGGCTCCTTTCAGTTGATCGAAAAGATCATCTATTATTGGGAGCGGGTACTTATTTTTGTGGTGATCTTGTTTAGCTCTCTATAATTAATGCATAGCCTCATGCTTCCGTCCTTTTTCTTTACGAACAACACTGGGGCTCCCCACGGGGATGCACTGGGTCAAATTTGTCTCTTGTCAAATAACTCCTGAAGTTGCTCCTTTAATTCCTTTAATTCAGCTGGAGCCATTCGGTATGGTGCCTTTGAAATTGGTGCCGCACCAGGGACCAAATTAATTTCGAATTCTATTTCTCGATCTGGTATCGTACCCGGTAAATCCTCCGGAAAAACATCTGAAAATTCTTGAACAACTGGAATATCTTCCATCTTTGGAGCATCTTCTTCTTTGACTATATTGATCATTGCCAGATAAATATCTTCGCCTCCTTTTATGGCCTTCCAAGCTTGTGAGGCAGATAAAAAAGATTTTCGTTCTTTTGATTTTCCGTGATATATGACTTCCTCTTTAGTCGGAGTTTGAAGTCTGACATTTTTCTTTTAGCAATTTACTATGGCATGGTATTTAGCTAACCAGTCCATTCCAAGAATGATGTCGAACTCAATCATATTGAGTTGAATCAATTCTGCCTAAAAATCTGATTGCTGATACAAATGTTATAGTTTCGATACACCTTGTGGGTTTCAATTGTTTTACTTGCAGGTGTTGCCACTCTTAACGGTTCACTAAGAATTTCATGCTCAAGTTTTAGCTTCTTAGCAAATCTTCTAGACACAAACAAATGCGTAGCACCACAATCAAACAAAGTATATGCAGGTATTTCATTGAGTAAAACAGTACCGGCCACCACCTCGTTGGTGTTATCAGCTTCTTCCTGGGTTATTGCATATACCCGAGTATTAGTCTTGTTTTCATTTTGTTTGTTGGGTCCCGCCCCTTTGTCTTTGTTGTCCGGAGTCCGGACAATCTTTAATCCGATGACCCACCTTACCACATCTGAAACAAGCGCCCGTTTTCCTATAACATTCCCCAGTGTGATTCTGTCGACAGGTATCGCACTGTTTTCCTTTATTGCCGGTACTGCTAAAGGTTCCTCTTGGGGGGCCGCTTGAATAGTTTGGCCTTTTGAATTTGGGGCACTAAGAGCTGACTGACTAGTCAAAGGTCTCTTGTTTTGTTTTCTTATTCGCGACGTTTGATATCAGTTTCCGCACTCATTGCTGCGCCCATCAAATCTGCAAAATTGCTTGGCCTAAATACTGCAAAAGCCGATTGGATCCGGCTGTTCAGTCCTTTCTTAAAACGGTGCATTTTCAATGTCTCATCAGACATGATCGTTGGAACATAGGTTCCCAGATCATTGAACCTTGAGGTGTATTCCATCACCGTCATGTCTGGTGTCCGTTTAAAGTTCTCAAATTTGCTCAACTTTTGCGGCCGAAATTCCGTTGGGTAATATTGCTTCAAAAATTCTCTCTTGAAGGTTTGCCATGTGATTTGCTCCACCTCAGCCAAAGATGGTGACACTGTTTCCCACCACTTTCGTGCTCGATCTTCCAGAAACGAGGTTACGACCTCCACTCTAAGTTCTTCAGGTACTTCCAATAAGTGCAGCTGAGCTTCAACATTCTTAAGCCAGTTATGACTGACTTCTGGGTCTGGATTTCCATCAAAAGTTGGGACTTCTGGCTGCTACTATGGTAGCTATTGCTATCATATCTTCTCGAATGAGGTTCACCCTACTGATTGTGGGTTTTCGTTCTAGTTTTGATTAACTCCTCGGGGGTTTCGATTGTGTCTGGGTGGTCTGCCTGCCATTTCCTATGATAAAATCGAGGTAAAATATCATAACAATATATAGGATGGAAATGCACAAAAATAGAAAGTTGTCGTGGAAATTTCGGTACTAAGGGTTTGCAGAACGATTGAAGGAATAAATTTTTGAGTTTCTTGAAAGTTTAGGGAACAGATGGAAGTTGGATTCAGATTGGGATGCACTAGGCTTTTGACAAAATTTGACGACACTATCAAAATCCAAGCAGGATTATGAACCTGACGACTCTGATACCACTTAAATGTCACGCCCCGTGTCCGAAGCGTCGGTGACATCCGTCATTGTTTAACAATTACTTGAAAACAATTAAGCCTCGTATCGAAATGCCAAATAACTAGTCTTTTTCATATCTAAAACATTGTCTTTACATTGACAATAGAATAAAAATACATCAGAGTTGCAGAAGCGGAAATAAACAAAAGGAAAATAAAATCTTGATTCTTGAATCTTGCTCATCGACTACCATCCCCAAAAAGCTTCTTGTTCCTCCTCAATCAGTTGCTCTTCATTTTTATCTGAAATTTGTAAGGGTGAGTTTTGGGAAACACTAAGCAAGAGGGGGGTCGATCGATTTCCAATGATACATATAGAACTTAATCGTTAAAGCATTTCTTTAACAAACTTTCAAACCTTATTATTTTTAACTTATCATAACATAAACGAATCAAATATGAGACAGAAGTTATCAGACGATTCAGAGCAGTTCAGAAGCAAATCAAAACAATTCAGAACAAGCACAACACTGTTACTCATCTCATTTCTATGGTCTAATTGTTCCCAATATGTTAGTCCTCTAAGGGGTGGGCCAGGACACTGTTTTGTACCCACCGATGGGGGCTTGACAGAACATGGTTTTATACCCACCAATGGAGGCCAGATAGAATACAATTCTCGTCCCATTTCAAATCGAGTTGTAACAGTGCATCACAAAATTCAGATTTATCGAACAGAACTTATCAGAACTTTGAACGAATACAGCGGTATCAAAGAATATCGAAGACCAGAAAGAAACCTAATATTCATCGATCGAAATTTTAAAGATAAGAACATGCTGACTTTCGCAAATAAGAACATACATAACGTACGGCACGATATTTTATTCAAGTTTTAAAATACAACGAATCTATATATATATAAAAGCAGAGTTTTTGCCAAAAATAGTAATTTCCCGCCAAAATGTCATTTCTAAAAAAGGAAAGATTTATTATGATTATTGATATATGTATACTGCAATAAATGATCACTTCAATTATTGTTTGCATTGATTATATCAATTCATTTAATTCAATTTTGAATTTAATTAATTTTATATTAATTCAAATGTAATTTTTATATTATATGTTTTTTAATTTTTATTCAAATTAAAACTAAACTCTATTGAAAAATAAATTATATTAAAATTTTGTATTGATTATATCAATCAGTTTAATTAAAAACAATATAAATAAATTTAAAATACAAATGATTGCAATGTTCAGTATCACTCATTAAGTAAATCATTCAAAAATAAATTTTTCTATTTTAAGTAATTTCTGCCCCAATTATTTACTAAAAAAGAAATACAATATTTAATTAGTTTATTTAATTTTTCTAAAAATAAAATTGGTTGAGTGTTAAAAGTTATCACTATAACAAAGTTTTCCAACATTAATTTATCATTTAATAATCATAATTTTTTTTTATCTCAAATACATATTATTTCGAAATTACCTTAATTTGAAAATAATTAATATGTTGTAGTTTTCTTCCAAAACCATATGTATATAGTATATCTTGAATTGTCTTCTTAAAAATTCAAATAAGAGAGCACAAAAATCTATATATATTTATAAAAGCAGAGTTGTCTGCTATTTTTAGTAATTTTTCGCCTAAATAAACATTCTATAAAAGGAAATAATCGAAACATGTTATTATAATAAATGACTAAAGTTATTTAATTCATTATTTAAACTACATATTAATGTATGTGTATGTATAATCCTTGAAAATTGAATATATTCTTGGAATAACAAACAAAATTAAATTACATTTCAATTTACCAATACAAAAATTCAATTCCCCTTCTGGGAATTATAAACCTAATACATGTTGGAATTAAAAACGAAATACAAATCTAAATTTACATTTGAATTCTGAATTTTGACACATGTCCCAAAATTTTTGCTCCGTTTGAAATCGTTTCATTTAAAATCGATGTTTTTTTTAATCTATAAATACATATGTAATCGTTTCATCACACACAATAGTCAGATCACAAATGTGATATTATTTTTCAGCCGAAATACAAAAAAGGCTCTTTTATTCATTTTTTATTGTTAAGATCTATATGTATGTGAAACAATAGACATTTCAGTTTGCTAAACCGTCATTTTATGTAGAAAGTGAAACAGATTATCATACTTACTAATTTTAATCATTAATTAGAAAAAATAAATGTCCGTGCATCGCACAGGTGAAATACTAGTTATATAACAAAAACCCACTTACCGAAATGCGTAGGTATGCTTCGAAATTTGCAGATTCTTGAACGAAGTTTCTTCCGAAGTTTTGACAGTACTTCGGCCTGTTGCCTCGAGCAATTTATGACCTCAATCCAGCAGCACCTCGACGTATTTGCTTGAGTACTCGAACTGCACGAAGTTGGTTCTTCTTTCTCCCTTGCCTTGGCCGAATTTTGGTTGCTTTATGGAGGGGAGAAAACCGAAACTTGGGAGGCTTTTTGGTGTGTTTTGCCTTCAACTTTGGAGTGCTATTTATAGAGGAAAACTTTGTCCTTTCACCTCCCCCATGACATTGTCCCTTCATCTTCTCCATGACTTTGTCCCTTCATCTCCCCCAAGAAATGAAATGAACGTAGTCGAGGCTATCTCAAGCACCAAAGATCACATAGACTTTCTAAAGGGTCATTTCTTGCATAATTAATTTGTCAAATCCCTTAGCTCCTCCTTTAACTCCCTATTCCTTACATGATTTATTTTTGAAATTCCGAGTTCTCACATAGTGTGTGTATAATTTTTCTTTCAAAACGAAATGGAACTGATCAACTGAACTATGTTCTACAAATGTGCTCTAAGATATTTAAAATTGATTTTTGTATGCAATTTATTTTTACATCTTAATTTTTCAAAATCGGAAGAATTTGAATTACTATACTAAAATTATTAACGATTAGTATAACTTAATAACCTCATTATTTTAATCAAAATTTTAGTTTCAATTGTTTTTGTTTCTTCCCTGGCATTCTACCCCCGACATATTAAAAACTAGTGTTGCTTTGGCGACCGTCAGTCAGAATGAATCTTGGGGGTGCGGAAGGTGTGGACTGGTGGTTGCAAGAAAATTGTGGGTGGCCGGGGAAACAGTTTGTTATTATTTTTTATAAAGGTTAAATTAGTTTGGATTAAACATGATATAAGTTTTGAATAAATTGTTATGGTTGTGGATAAATATATGTGTAGTAGATATTTGTGATTGTTAATTCCTCCCATTTCTTCAGCATTTTCTTCTGAAACTGATCGGCATTTTATGCTGACTGTTATGCTTTTGGCCACCATTAGGAAAATGTACTCTTATAAGTAGGAGTTTACTCAGTAGGTCTAACTGCGAGGTAAGAATGAAGAAAATCGTAGAAATCGAAGTTTAAAATGTGGTAGAATGTGGAGCATTGAAACAATTACGCTAGTTGTGGTACACAGTACATAGTTCTTCTTAATTTAGCTTCAGAATTGTTTTGATTTCTTGAACTTTGCTTTGGTAGGTGATTGCTCTCTCGTACTACGTCATCTCCTACTTCCCTGGAGGATCAGCTGGGCTGAAATTCTTATCTTCAACTCTTACCTCTTCAATACTCAGATGTTTCGGAAGATGAAATTGATTTCTACGTTCTTGATAAAAATGGCGTGTTCTGTGAAGTTTGGGTGCACACAACGGAGTTGGGAGTGGCATTTATAGCTGACTGAGTTGTTGTTATCATCTTACTAGTTGCACCTGTGCCAAATAGCAGAATCACATATATGTTTGAACAGATTTTGTGCAGACATTATTTGGGAACGTGTGAAAAACTGTGCATACCATTCTGCTGTGGAGATTTTACCTAACAAGCCCCTAGTCTGATTTTTTTCGTTACACATCTTTTGGTTGGGCTTTCTAATATTTTCAATTCAAAAGGTGTTGAAAAAAGGGTTTAGAAGTATTTTTTTAGAATTGTGTTGGGTAAGTGTTATGAGCACGGGAAAGGTCGGGTTATGGGCCGATGAAGGAGTTGATCATTTGACTCTGAAATTTGTTTATGGCTTTTTCTACTTTGTCTATTTATTTTTTTGGATGTTCTAGACTCGTTTGAAAGAACTTCTTGATCTCAATATTAACTATATTTTTTGAGAAAAACTAAATGTCTTATTCCTTTCATCAGCCGTCATTTAAATACAAGATAATCATTAAATTGTAATACATGAAATCTGCCCATTATTTCCCTATCTAGGCTTAGGATCCTAGCACTCATTAAAAGAAAGCAAATAAAATTCAATCAATCCAATTTCTTATTTTCTAAACTTCTTATGAGTAAATCTTTAATATAACACATAAGTGTCATGCCTTGAGATTGAGGCATAGATGACAACATCAGACATTTTTTAACAATTTCAATGAAAACAATAAGTTTCGTAGCAAATAATCAAAACCTAGTCTAATTTATAAAATAACTTCATCTTTACATATAATAAATACGAATAATACGGAAGTTGTTCTAATAATGAAAAAGTGCGAAATACGAAATCAGGGACTTGGTCTTCGTAACTCTGGATTTCTTCACCAGCCTCAAAATTGATCTTATTCCGTCTTTTCCATCTGTTCTTCATTATAATTTCGGGAGGGATGTAAGGCGTGAGCGTTTTGAGAACACTCAGCAAGTGAGGCTCGATTGAATACCAGAAAAACAAGTTATGTACATATTTTTAAAGCGATAATTTTTATAAGTAGCGGTCGAAAACGGAACAGATAGAGTTCAGAACTTATATATATCAGATCATATCAAACAGAACAAAATCTTAACAGAACAAAGTTTTATCAAATCAGAATTACATACTGAACACAGATCTTATAAAAATGATCATGAGTTATCCTTGATCTTTGGCTCTCTCTGGGGTATTCTTCTGTAAATGGGCTCCCTTTGGGGTATTTTCCAGCATCCGGGCTCTCTTTGGGGTCTGTTACCTCACAAAATTTCCCCATGTGCCATGAATAGAATCAAATCAAACAAACTTATTCTATTGGGACGAAATAGACAAATCGAACGGATCAAATCGAAACGAGAAGGACGTAACAAATCGGACCGGAACAGAACTTAGCAAAAGATGCAAATGTGAAGCAAACGATTCAAAACAAAACATGCGGTATACGATCGAATTTCAACACATACATAAGCCTTTAAAACATATATAAGCCCACTTACCATAATTCAAAGGTGTAGTTCGAACTTGACTGAAGTTTATACAGAACCTAGGCTGAACTCGAACAGGACTTGAATACTATTTTGGACATCACCTCGAATAAGTTCTGGATGCAATCCTCGGGCAAGGAAGCATTTTAAAATGCTGGTTAGAAACTGCACAATCTTGACTAGAAACACACAATTTTTGTTGCTCGAGGTAGACTTGATCGTAACTAGATTGGAGATTGACTTCTTCCCAAACTCTTGGTGCTCAGTTGGGCACTGCTTGGCTCGAAGTAAGATAGATAAATGGAGAGAAAAACATCTTAAAATTGTTGGCTAGATGTTGTACGAACTCGACTAATAACTCAAAAACACGACTTGCTCGAGAAAGTCTGACTAGTGTGGTTCGAGTGGCTCTGTTGTAACTCGATTGCAGCCCAACTTATTTGGGCACTTTTTGGATTGAATTATAAGTGAACAAATGGACAGAATGTTGACTTGAAACGTTACTTCGCTGGTGCACGAACTCAATTTGGATGGCACGATTTTGGCAGCCTTGTGTTACTCGAATTGTTGAGAGGCTTTGGGAGGATTTTTTGTAGAATTTCTTCAGCATATGGTAGGGTATTTATAGGAAAAATATGGCTGTAGGGCTGCCCACTCCAACCGATTTTTTGCCTTCAAAATACCTCCAATGATGGTCCAAGTTGCTAGCCAATTCAAGAGTCATCTAGATTAGTTAAAAGGTCACTTCTTGCAACTTAATTATGTTCAACTCCTAGATCATCCTCTGGCAGCATTTTTGGCCTTCTTAGGACATTAAGTGTAACGCGCCAGATTCGACGATTGTCCTTACTGTATCAAAACGAGTCTTTCCAGCGTGCTTATGTCCTCAATCACACGCACCCTAGGAAACTTCCCAGGAGGTCACCCATCTCAAAATTGCCCCAAATCAAGCACGCTTAACTTTGTGTGATGAGCTACCGAAAAGAAGATGCACCTTCACGATATGAGTAGTACATATCAAATCTTTTAAGCCCTCTTCAACTGTATAGTCCATTACATTGAACAGTCTCGGAATCCCTCTCATTCCGATGTGGGATCGGTTCATTCATGTTCCCTCCACCTAGAAGCCTGCCGGGAGCCGCTCATTGTCCGTGCAACCTCATGGCACCGGCGGTCACTCCCCGCCCTCTCCGGCCTCGGGCCTCACATGCCCACCAGCTTCCGCTTAGTTCGTCCCCGAACCACACCGTTCTAAGAGAGGTTGGCTCTGATACCATTCTGTCACGCCCCGAGCCCGGGCCCGCGGCTGCGTGACTGCACAATAGGCCTCTATAGAAACTACTTCGTATTCGTCCTCGTTTTACGAAAATGATTAACCCAAGTTGCTATAGAAGTTCATTGTAAGCCATTATATACTCATTTTAAGTTTTTGATTTTTTAGATGTGGGACAAGGGTATCACATTACGAATGAGCTTAATTGAGCTAGTTAGAAGAGTTCATGAGCTAGGGGTTTGCGCCTCCGAGTGTCTACACTTCATCCTTTGCGGTTTTGCGACATCCCGAGCTCCATTATGCTGGATTTTGAACATCTTGAGTTGAATTTTAAGTACAATTATTGAGCTTTTAATTTGACAAGCTTGAGTTAAAAGTTCCGAAGTTTATTACTTACGTGATTTTCTTCGAAAAATCGAGTCCTCACATCCCACCCTTCTTATTGGAAGTTTCGTCCTCGAAACTTGAGTTTGCATTTTCAACAAGTGATAAAGACCGCAAGGAACATCTTTGCCTTAGTTTGCATATGCTCAAAGAAATATATAGTGCATATGATCAGAGAAAAATAACTATTTAATAATTCATGAAGTGTGAATTTTTGCTAAAAGCATCACATTCTTGGGTGATATAATATCTGAATGTGCATATAAGGGAATCACAAGAAGGTAGAGGCAATAATGAACTTGCCTTGACCGAAAACTGGAATAGAATCCGAAGCTTTCTGGGATGCTATTATAGAAAATGTGTTGAAAGATTTTCTTCGGCTCACTCTGAACAATTCTAAATTCAATTAGAGTGAAAAAGGTTAGAAAAGTTTTAGTTATTGAACAAGAAACTCGTTTCTACGCTAGTATTAGAACTTCCCGAAGAAGAAAAAAATTTCACAAGTTATAATGACGCGTCAAAAGGAGGATTTTGATGTGTTTTCATTCAAGGGGGGCAAGTAATTGCCTATGCATCGAGGCAATTAAAACCATGTGAAAAAAATACCCAACGCATGATCTTGAATTAGCTGCAATTGTATTTGTGCCAAAGATCTAGATGAACTATCTCTTTGGTGCCAAATGCGAGATATTTACCGATCATCAAAGCCTCAAATATCGTTCACACAAAAAGAATTAAACATGAGGAATAGATGGTAGATCGAACTATTGAAAGATTATGAACTAAGGATAAAAAGATAGCTGATGCCCTAAGCCAAAAGGATATAGAGAAAGTAATCATAGTTCACTGTCAGCGCAATCGTTCCTGCAAGAATATTCAGACCACGATCCCTCCTGACAAAAATTTAGGAAAAACTCAATGAAGGGAAAGCTCAAGAATTCCAGACTGATGAGAAGGGAATTCCGTGGTTGAAATATTTATGAAATCGAAACTCTTCAACTATATGTGATGGGTGAAGCACACAATTCGAAATTTTCAGTTCACATTGGACGTATCGAGATTTTAAAAAATATTCTTGTGGAATAAAGTGAAAAAAGATTTTGCTGCTAGGTGCCAAATTTTTCAACAGGTCAAAGAACACCAAAGGCCTAGATGACTTTTGCAACCACTAGAAATAGCAATGTGGAGACGATAACATATTTCCATGGACTTGTGGTAGAACTACGAAAAATAAAGACAAAATGAAACGTCTACTACTAAAATACTGCTAATTTTTTTTAAAGCTAATTTTGAAAATTCTCATACACATGCATGCGAATGAAAACAGTCCACTATGCGTATTAAAAGTTATTCAAATCACTGAATAAAAGTAACTGCAATTAAATAAATCCTAAATATCATCAAATTCCTAGACTACTGTTTGAAAAGAGCTCAAACCCAACATTCAAAGCTAGTCATATCATCAACATATAAAAAAATATAAAATGTATAAAAACAATGTTCATCCATGACCCATAAACATATAGTGCGAAAAAATGCAATGTCCTCAGGTCATTGTGCGCATCCCCAAATTCGCCTACTCAGCTTCCGGCCCCGCATGATTTGCACTTAATTTATATAAGGATCCATTTTGAATTATGCTTGTTTTGAACAGAAGTATGCGTATTTGGTTTGTTTTGAATGTCATTTCAGGAATGGAAAAATAATTGAACACGAAACCAAATGGAGCAAGAAAACAAAACCGAGCCGCGAGTACAACTATTGCCAAGACAAGAAAGGCGCGCGCGGTCGCGCCACTTCACGCGCAGCCACACACGCATACATGAAAGAACTCTCAAGGATCGCTCGGCCGCGCGCACAGATGAAGCACACGAGCAGGAGCTTGCGCACGGTCACGCGAATACACGCGTAACCGTGCGCGCGCAAATACGAGCCACGGACAGAAAAGCGTGCGCGGTCGTGCCACTTCAAGCGCAACCGCGGGCGCGGCGTTCAGAAAGCTTATAAAAAGCCGTGACCTAGGTCAGAAAGAGAGTTTGAGCCGCCGGGAGAGCCGTCATTGGAGAAAAGCACGAGAAATCGGAGCGCATACACGAGACGAAGATTCAGAGTTCGAAGAACAGTCACAAATACGAAGAACAACGGATCCGGGGATGGAGACGACACTTCGGATTTGTTATCTTTTCCTTGGCTTTTTATATTCTACTGTGTAGCGATGTCTAGAACTACGAATATGTCTTGTTTTCGCTTGGATTTCGTGATGAACTAATTTCTCATTCTAGAGAATGATGTAGCTTTGTGGACACAATGATTTGACGTGGTTATTTTATATGATTGAATTCCATTTCATATTTAATTGTGTCTCTCTGTGTTTATTTCACTGCAATTTACTGGTCATAAATTGTATGTTGTCTGATTTATTCTACAACTCGGGAGAGGGGCTAGGATTATAGATCATTAGAGACACATCGTTGATTGTTTATATCGTTCGGAAGGCGTATGACTTCAGCGAGGCTTAGGTAAGAAGATTGTTTACATTTATCAATTAAACGTAGATTTTTATTAGGAGTAATTGAATCGAAGTTTGATTGATACAGTTATTCGTCACTTGGAAAAGGGGAATAAATTAATTAAGTGTTCTTGGCCATTAAATAATAGGAATTCAGGAATATAATTTTAACTGGGAATAATTGTCGTGGAAACTTGGTGAAATCATTTCTCTAAATATTTTCTCTCATTGTTATTCTTCAACTCGGTGATTGGATTAATTATTTGTCATCGATTAGTTCGTTCAAACAAACCAATCCGGTTATTGATTTTTCTAGATAAAGTCTTGACTATTTTAATTACAAGAACTGATATACATTTTTACACACACTCCTCTTGGGATCGACACTTGCACTCATAAATTCATTTTACTATAAATTGACGTCGTGCGCTTGCGAGCAATTAAGAAAACACGCAACAAGTTTTTGGCGCCATTGCCGGGGAGTGTCAAATTTGAATTTATATCAGTATTGTTATCAATTAGTCTAGATTTTAATTTAGAGCTTTATTTTATTTTTATTTTAATTTTTTCTTTATTTATTGGGTTGTTCATTTTTTTTTTACAGTGCATGCTAAGATCGCAAAACCCAGACTCGCTTATTTTTTATCCAGAGATCGAACGAACTACGAGAAGATTAAGAAAAATGAGAAGGGAAGAAATCAAAGCGATGGCTGATAACAGAGAGAATGACCGAAAAATTCCGCCTGAGGCTATACCAATCAGAGATCACTTCCGACCAGTGATCAACGCGCACTATTCTGGCATTGCTCGAGGAACCATCAACGCCAACAATTTATAGCTTAAGCCCGCATTGATAAACATGGTTCAACAGAACCAGTTTGGGGGAGCCACTACTGCAGATCCTCATCTACATCTCAGAACATTCTTGGAGATCACGACACGGTAAAAATAAATGGTGTTTCTGATGATATTATTCGACTGCGCTTGTTTCCTTTTTCTCTTATGGACCAAGCTAGAGGATGGCTCCAATCATTGCCGCTAGGGAGCATCACAACGTGGCAAGAGTTGGCAATGAAATTTCTGTCTAAATATTTTCCCTCTGCAAAGTTTGCACAGTTGAAGATTGAGATCAGTACCTTCAAGAAAACTGACTTTGAGCAGCTCTACGAGGCATGTGAGATATATAAGGAGTTGTTGCGTAGGTGCCCGAATCATGGCTTTGAAGACTGGATACAGATTGAGCTATTCTATAACGGGTTGAATGGTCAGACACGGACAACAGTGGATGCAGCGGCAGGTGGCACAATATTTGCCAAGTCTCCTGCTCAAGCCTATGATTTGCTTGAGCAGATGACTATTAATAGCTACCAATGACCGTCTGAAAGGTCAGGAGTAAAGAGGACAATTGGAGTTTATGCCGAGGATCCTATCACATCACTCACAGCGCAAGTATCAGCGTTGACTACACAGATAGCAACCATGAATAAAGTGAGTACATCAAACACTGAGGGACCATCATTTGTTGTTGAAGAATCACAATCTCCTGAAAAAGTTCAATACATCAACAACAAAAATTTTGGAGGCTATGGAGGATATCGAGGTACCCTCCCCCTAACACTTATCATCCTGGTTTGAGAAACCATAAAAATTTTCATACACGAATCCTAAGAATGTATTGAATCCTCCACAGGGGTTCAATACATCAAATGGGGAAGGGAAGCCATCATTTGAGGACTTGGTTGGGACATTTGTTACTGAATCTGGTAAGAGGATAGCTAGGACTGAGTCTAGGCTTGACAACCTAGAGACCCACATGGCAAGTATTGGTGCTACCTTGAAAATCCTTGAATCGCAAGTGGGGAAGATAACGAAGCAACTCACGTCTCAACCGTCAGGCACAGTTCAAAAGACTGCAGACCCAAATCTGAGAGAAGTGAATGCCATTTTCATGCTGCTACCCTCTTACCAGATTCAGTAACGAATGTCCCAATCAAGTCCTCAAATGATGGCTTCCCTTCCCTATTTGATGTATTGAACCCTGGCGAGGCCCCAAATCTTGCCACATTATCAGTACAATTGACTTTGAGAGATAGAATTCGGGAGGGATAATCCACTGATGAGCAGTTGCAAAAGTGGAGAGCTAGAGATGAAGCCAAGGGCCGGAATTTATATTCAGTGGTGGATGGTTTAGTTCATTATCGAGATTGTCTATGGGTTCCTAATGACGATTCATTGAGAGATCTTATTATGAAGGAAGACCATGACACACCTTACTCCATCCATCCAGGAAGTACGAAGATGTACAAAGATTTGCAGTTGTTATATTGGTGGCCATGCATGAAGAGGGACATTCTGAGATTTGTATCCGAGTGTTTACTTGTCAGCAAGTCAAAGCAGAGCATCAAAGATCAGCGGGGAAATTGAAGCCACTCCCTATTCCCGAGTGGAAATGCGAAAATATCACTATGGATTTTGTAGTGGGATTGCCAAAGACCAGTTAAGGGATTGAATTCCATTTGGGTGATAGTGGATCAGGCTGATGAAATCGGCGCATTTTCTACCTATTAAGACGACATTCACCATGATTCAGTATGCAGAGTTATATATTCGGGAGATAGTTCGTTTGCATGGGATTCCAATGTCGATTGTTTCTGACCGAGATCCTAGATTTACGTCATCTTTTTGGAAGAGTATGCATGCAAGCAATGGGGACAAAATTGTTATTTATTACAGCATTCCATTCTCAAACCGATGGTCAGTCAGAAAGAGTTATTCAAATTTTGGAAGATCTACTGTGAGCATGTGTTATCGATTTCAAGGCAGTTGGGAACCAAAATTACCTCTAGTGGAGTTCACCTATAACAATAGTTTCCAATCATCTATCGGGATGGCTCCTTTCGAGGCACTTTCTGGAAGGAAATGTAGATCTACTATTCATTGGGACGAGGTTGAGGAAAGAAGAGATATTGGTCCGGATGTGATTGAAGAGACTGCCGAGCTTGTAGTCAAAATTCGTGAGAGAATGAAGACTGCACAAAGCCGACAAAAGAGTTATGCGGACAAAAAACGAAGGGACTTAGAGTTTGCATTGAGCGACCATGTATTTGTGAAAATAGCACCTATGAAGGGTGTTATGCGCTTTGGCAAGAAAGCAAGCTTAGCCCAAGATTTATAGGTCCGTTTGTGTGAGGAGCCGGACGATAAGTCGTTTCTTAATCATCTTTAGGGAATAAAGGGATCAATTAATTAAACGGGGTCTAATTTTTTTTTAAATACATAAGTGCGGAGTCATATGATAATCAATCTTATATAAACATCAGGAGTAAAAGTACAAGTCTTGTACAAAATAAATTCAGATCAAACTAGGGTTCAACAACTATACATCAAGTGCTGAAACAATTCTACTTCTGGGCCCGGATCTGCACGCTAATTTTGATCTCTCATCCTTTCCTTGACCCTGATCTTGTCCCACCTGTTGTCATGCACACATACAAACACAACAACAGTCGGATAACTCCGGTGAGAATATAATTCCCAGTATAAACCAAGTATAAATTCATTTCATATAAAAATATACAAAAGCATATAACAGTTATCGATAACATGTATCATAATCTGAAAGACATGAATTGATATAAAACTGTAAATCAAACACTTTGATTCTTAATTTCTGACTCGACTCTGATCTAGTCTATGGATCCCAGTTCCCGGACGTTGGCACATTATATCGAATATCTGTGATAAGAGTCGATCTATTCCTAACCAAATCGATATAACCCAAACCTCCGGTGTCTTGGCAACTCTGCCGATGACTAGGCACATCTGTCCACGACTCTTTCTCGATATCTATCTTCTATTCTCTGCTTTTCTATAAATCAATAGAATAAGCATACACATTCAAGTAATACAAAAGTATTAAAAAAATAAACAAGCAAGTATGTGGTTTTGGGAAACTCATGTCAAATCTAACTCGAGTCGTATCTCCCGGTTAACATTTATTTTTACCTTTCTGTCGTAGTACAAACGCTTGACAACTCTAATCTTTCTTCTACTGATTTTGATTCCAGTCTGGAATAATAATTCAAGAAGCATAATATCATAATAAACTCGAAGCAAACTCTGGTAGAATCAATCTCAATCTAGTACATGTCGACGGCATAACGACACAATCTCGATATACTCCAACAACTC